>NC_056736.1:596003024-596165524 GCF_019279795.1 Protopterus annectens | reverse complement strand
AGTCAGTGTTTCACAAGCTGTCACCTGCTGTGGCAACGTCAGCAACAGTCAGTGTTTCACAAGCTGTCACCTGCTGTGGCAACGTCAGCAACAGTCAGTGTTTCACAAGCTGTCACCTGCTGTGGCAAGGCCGGCAACAGCCGGTGTTTCACAGGTTGCCACCTGTGGGGGCAACATCAGCAACAGTCAGTGTTTCACAAGCTGTCACCTGCTGTGGCAACATCAGCAACAGTCAGTGTTTCACAAGCTGTCACCTGCTGTGGCAACATCAGCAGCAGTCAGTGTTTCATATACATTGTAAGAATCAGTGCTGCAGGTTTCATGGGTGTGTTTTGGAAAGTAAGCCAAACACACGTCAGCCTTTGTCCAACAGTCAGTGTTTCATATACATTGTAAGAATCAGTGCTGCAGGTTTCATGGGTGTGTTTTGGAAAGTAAGCCAAACAGACAGCCGTTGTCCAACAGTCAGTGTTTCATATACATTGTAAGAATCAGTGCTGCAGGTTTCATGGGTGTGTTTTGGAAAGTAAGCCAAACAGACGTCAGCCTTTGTCCAGGTCTTTTTTTCAGCAGTTGAGCATCTCCTTTTACGAACAGTTGCTTTGACAAGCTCGACCATAAGATGGCAGCACAGATATAACTTCCTTGTTTAAGTACTTTTTTAGTTGCCTGCACTAAATAGTTACTCAGATTAGCTTTGCACTGTTATTGAATTGCTCAGGATTTTAACTTGATTGTGCATCCCACCCCATGCATACATGTTTTTTCTGTGTCTTTGAGTTTAAATGACATCCTGTGTGAGCATCACCAATGGCTATGTTTGTGGCCCTCCACTTCCCTGCAGGACACCTGCATCTAGTGTCTCTGTAGAAGAGCATACTTTAAAAATGTTGTATTCCCTGCCTTGGGAGAGGGGGAGACTAAGAATCTTACTTTCTTTATAAAACACAAGTCTGAAGACATTTCCAGTGGTAGTGCTTCCTCTCTTACTTGGATACTGTTGTTTAAAAAAAAAAAAAAAACGTAAACCAGAAGAAACACTGGATGTCTACAAAAAGTGTCAAGTCAATAAATTTGCAGGCGATGGCACCCTGTAAACTGTCTTAAGGTCCATACAGTGGACACTCCTAGGCCTGTTTGTGTGTTGTCAGTCCCTCCAAGGACACTGAATTTGTTTACCAACTCCCTGCCTAAGGTGAAGCCCCTTGAATTCCCTTGCAGTCAGAGGTATCAATATTTTCATAGGGGATTTGCAGACAGATCACAAGGCATTCTATAGTTATGTCAGGAATCTAAATGGCAATGCTCAGATCTGCTCTGCGCTACAGCAGAATGGCATTAAATATACTGAGCCCAAGGATATTGCCAATATGCTGGCAGATCGATTTAGTGCCAACTTCACCCCCCTCTCACCCCCTAAAGGGCCCATCTCAATACCAAAAGATTGCCAAATTCTCGTAATCATGGCCACACAGGTAGAAACCGCACTCTCCAAAGCTAAGAATACAGCATCCATGGGACCAGATGACATCCCGGGCTGTGTACTACATGAACTACAAAATGAACTGGCACCTCACCTAAGTGTCATGTTTAATCATAGCTTCACCTCAGGCTTCGTGCCCACTGAGTGGCGCACAGCTACAGTTATCCCACTGCACAAGGGGGGGATCCACCTTGGATCCCGGGAACTACCGCCCCATCAGTCTGACGAGCCTGATCTGCAAGGGCATGGAACGCATTATCATGGAACTTATAAACAAAGACATTGGCAACCTTCAAACACTGGAACCCACCCAGTTTGGTTTCGTGAAGGGCCGATCTTGTCTCCTGAACCTGATTGACTTTTTCAAATCAGTCTCCAGAGCTGTGGACGAGAGTAAGGCGGTCCACACAGCCTATCTGGACCTCACCAAGGCCTTCAACACCATCGCCCACTCTGGAATCATAGATAAACTTACTAAGCTGGGCATAAATCCCTACGTCACTCGATGGGTTGCTAACTGGCTTACTGACAGAACCCATACTGTAAAAGTAGCGACTCCAAATCCAGCTCCAGGCAAGTGACATGTGGAGTACCTCAGGGTTCAGTCCTGGGACCACTCTTGTTTGGCATCTACTTCTCTGAAGTACAGGCCAACACTAAGGGACTCTGGCTAACAAAGTTTGCAGATGACTGCAAACTGGGAGCCATTATTGAATCCCCAAATGATGCGGATGTTCTACAAAAGGGCCTTACAGAAACAGATGCCTGGTGCCAGAGCCATGGGCTCAAGCTTAATGCCAAGAAATGCATAGATGTTAAGTTGTCAATCTCGCCTTCATTCTTGTTGGATGGGTTCGGAGCCGATCCTCGGCTCCGACTCGGCCAATACTAAAGATTGAGAGCTTATTCCACCGGCTCGAGGCTCCCCTATATCCCACAATGCTAGGCGGTAACTACTCAAATCTCATTTGCCGCTTAGCTGACGAGGTGCTTTCTTCTACCGGCTCTGGCAGGTTAGTGAGTTTTTCTTGTCAAAAACTTCAAATTTCTACCCCTATCCTTTCTATTTAGTTTAGTTTTTAATGTAGAGTATCCCTTTAGTTTAAATCGGGTCTCCCTTGTGTTTGTATTCCCTTTTTATTCCCTTTTAACTTTTAGGCCTTTGGCCCACTCCCTTTTTTCCCCCCTGTCTTTTCAGTGTGACTGGATTTTTTCATTTGGTTAAAGGGTGTGTCTGTGTTACGTACAGTCTATTTAGGATGTCTAAAGACTCCAAGGTCTCAGGCTTCAAGAAGTGTGATTCGTGCTGTCAGAAAATGTCTCTGACAGACGGTCACACTTCTTGTGTCTATTGCCTGGGACCTTTGCACCTGCAGGACTCGTGCTGTTTGCCATGCATTCAGCCCTAGAGTCCTGCAAGAACGAAAAAACAAACTTATACTTCGAGGCTTGTTAAAGCCTGAAGGCCCCTCGACCCATTCTGCATTGGGGAAGCCTTCAAAGACTTCCAGGCCGTCGGCTCCAGCTTCAGAGCCGTCTGCTGGGAGCATTAAGGCTGCTTCAACATTGGCTCCAGCTGGAGTCGATGTTTCGAAGTCTCAAACCGTTACCTCGGCTCCGGCCGGAGCCGAGGTTGTAAGACTCAGTCGGCTCCGATAGTCTTATCGGAGCCACCTTGAAAGAAAAGGTCGAGGTCCCCTTCCATCGGCTCCATCCACTCGGCTCCAGGATCCCCTCTTCTGTCGGAGTGGAGCCATAGGTCTCATTCCTCTCGGTCCTCTAGGCTGTCCGACCATGACTTACAAAGGGTGGTGAGTAGACTTCTCAAGTCCGAGGCACTGGCCCAAATGCTGCATAGCCCTACTCAACAGTCAGCGGCTATCCCCATCCCTGCTTCTATTCCTCCTCTGACGCTTTTGTGTTCAGAGCCGGGGCTCGTCGGAGCCGTGGCTGTCGGAGCCGATACCTTCCCTTTCGGCTCCATCGTCTGCTCCGATTTCCTCCTTGGAGGGATCTCGGCGCTGAGCTTCCCTCATCGGCTCAGAGGGGGCGAGTGGCATCGGACCCTTGTCCAACCCCATTCTCCCTCTCGGAGCATCGGCGCTGGTGAGTTCGGCTCCAACATCAGCCTCGGAGCCATCCCTGTCGGTGCCGGGGGGGGGTCCTTGTCTCCTCGGAGCTGGGACCTTCGGCCTTGGCTGATCGGGGCACCTTCGAGGTCATACGGAGCATGCTAGACCCATTGTCTACCCCACAGTCGGCTCTGTCAGCTCCTCCCTCTTCAGTGCCTGCGGTGGTTTCTACCCACCCCCTTGTAACAGACCGTAGAGAGCCAGCTCCTCAGGTTTCCCCATTGGGAATATCCTCCTCTTCCGAGGCCTCTCCTGATCTGGTAGGAGAACCCCCTCGGAAGAGACAGTGCAAGAGGAAGCACATTGACTCCCCTGAGTCTATCACCTCTGACACCGACTTGGAGGAATCTGAAGGTTCCCCTTGGTCCCCCTCTGAGGATGTCTCTTTTGCTGACATCCTTGAAATCCTTAAACAGAGGGGGAAGTGGCCCGCGCTTAACCCTTCAGAGGATGAGTCGGTTTACCTTGAGGCATTTGGCTCTCACCCTTCCACCTCCTGGGTGTCTCCTCCCTTTGACCCCCTCATGGAAGTGGTGGCAAGGAAGGCTTGGATGGCCTCTGATTCGGTGGAACCTACCCCAAGGAGGCCATCAAAATTTATTACTGCCCCAAAAGAGAAACAGTTTCTATCCAAAGGTGTCTCTATTGATGCCATGGTGGTGGCCGCAGCCACTAAGGAGTTAGCCGATCCTTCGGTACCTGTCCATCCTCCTAATAAGGAGTCTAGGACCATGGACAGGTATGGTAAGCGGATGTTTTCCTCAGCGACCTTTGCCATGCGGTCGCTGAACTACTTGTGTCACTTCACCCGTCTCCAGAGGGATTTACTCAAGGATATGGGTGAGGCCATGCTGGATCCAACAGCTGAGGGGTTCCAAGACAAAATGAACTCCCAGTTGGCAACCCTGAATTCGATTGTCAACTCCTCCTTGCGGCTTATCTCATATGCAGCTGATGGGGCGAGTAAGGCCGCAGGCACAGGTGTAGCTTTACGACGTCACACCTGGATGCAGCTTTGCAATTTTGCGGACCCTTTCAAGGCGTCCTTCACCAATGCCCCCTTTGATGGCTCAACGTTGTTTGGACCTCAGGTGAAGGATACATTGACTAGGTGTGAGCAGGAAGGTAAGACTCTCTCTGCCGTGGGAGTCCGTTTTTCTACCCCTTCCAGACCTTATCCCAAAGGTCAGAGGGGGGGGGGGGAATGTGGTTCCGCAAACCACAGGGAGTCTCATCTGATGCACAAAGTCGATTCCCCTCTAGAGGCAGAGGGGGGAACAACAATAGATGCCGTCCTAGGGGCAAAGGTGGTCTGCAAAACCAGGGTAGCAGAGAAACATTCTCTGATAAACCCTTTCAGCATCCCTGAGGAGCTGCCCGGCTGTCCACCTTCGGAGGCAGTCGGGGGAAGACTATCACTGTACCCAAAAGCCTGGCTTTCCCTCACTCAAGACAAATGGGTACAGTCTATCATATCCGAGGGTTACAAAATCCCCTTTATTCACATCCCATCCCAACCCAAAGGATCCCTTCCAGACGTTCCACCCAGTCTAAGGGAACAAGCAGCACTAGAAATATCAAAGCTGCTATCAAAAAGAGCTATCCAACCAGTCCCAGCAGACCAGCAAGGATCCGGAATCTACTCCAAATTCTTTTGGTACCAAAAAAAAACAGGGGACTGGAGACCAATACTGGATCTCAGCAAGCTAAACAATTATGTCAAAAAAATAAAATTCCGGATGGTCACGCTACAGTCCATACTACCCTTCTTGGGTCAGGACAATTGGATGTGCTCGATAGACCTTCAGGATGCGTACTACCATATCAAAATGCACAGACGCTCCAGGAGGTTTCTCTGCTTCAGGCTGGGAGCCAGTCACTACCAGTTCAGAGCCCTGCCCTTTGGTCTCACTACAGCCCCCCGAGTGTTTACCAAATGTATGGCAGTGGTCGTGGCTCACTTGAGAAGTCAAGGATTCCAGGTGTTTCCATATTTGGATGACTGGCTCCTTACCGCCACCACCAGGCATCAACTGCTTCTATCCAGAGACTTCACCATCCAAACTTGCCAAGCTGTAGGCATTTCAATAAATTTCGAAAAATCTGCCTTGTCAATCTATTACCTTTATAAGCGCCACCTTAGACACAGTTCATCTTTCCGCCAGACTAACAGAGCAAAGAGTATTAGATATCCGCAAACAAGTTTACCTTCTACTTCAATGCAACAGGATCAAAGCCAGGGTAGTCTTGAAGGTATTAGGACTCATGGCAGCTACTATTACACTTCTCCTCTTAGCTCGTTTTCACGTGCGGATCCTCCAGTGGATGCTGTTTTCTCAATGGTCCTTCCAACAGCTCCTGATATCTCACATCATCCTACTAACTCAATCATGCAAGAATCACCTGTCTTGGTGGATCACATCACCTCAAGTTCTCTAGGGCAGACCCTTCACCCCCCCCCCCAATCGCCACAGTGACGACGGACGCCTCCCTGATCAGGTGGGGCCATTTTCAGGGCAGGACAGTCCAGGGCACGTGGCAATCTTTCGAGTGCCACTTGCACATAAATGTCTTAGAGATGAGAGCAGTGCTTTTAGCATTGCAAGCCCTTCAGGACTCTCTTCCCACAGGGACTATTGCAATTCAGACGGACAACATGTCCGTAGTGTGGTACATCAACAAACAGGGCGGAACCAAGTCCTACCCCTTATGTCGAGAGGCACTCAGACTTTGGCAGTGGGCGATTTCTTCTCAGCGTTTTCTGATAGCAACGCACATTCCCGGGAAGTCCAACGTGATTGCGGACAAGTTGAGCAGGGCTATTCTCATGCCTCACGAGTGGTCTCTAAAAAAAATCAGTGCTGGAAGAAGTCTTTCAAAGATGGGGCCGGCCTTGCTGCGATCTTTTTGCTACTCCCCAAAACAACAAGTGTCACGACTTCTTCACCCTCTTCTCTTTACCAGGCCAACCCACCAGAAACGCTCTAATCCACAATTGGCCCCGGGGACTTCTGTATGCTCCCCCCCCCCTTTCCACTGATCTCTCAATTAATTCAGAAAGCTATCGCCTCGAGAGTCACCATGATCCTCATTGCCCCTTACTGGCCTCGACAGATATGGTTTCCGTTCCTCCATCATTACCTCTTGGAGCAGCCTTGGCATCTGGACCCAGTGCCAGATCTTTTGACCCACCAGTCGGGCCAGCTGCACCACTCCCTCCAATCTCTCAACCTCACAGCGTGGTTTCTCCGATTCCTACCCTAGCCAGGCTTCCCTTAATCTCTCATTCGGTCCATAACATCCTGATAGCCTCTCAGAAGTCTTCTACCAGAAGGATTTACAATAGTAAGTGGAAACGTTTTTCCTTCTGGGCAGCATCAAAAAATATAGACCCCTTCACTGCACCTATCCAGTCTATCCTAGACTTCCTGGCAGAGCTCTTTCAATTAGGCTCTTCCTCATCTACCATTAGAGTACAACTAGCTGCTATATCTAACTTTCATGTAGGTGACTCGGACTCCAGTATCATGTCCCATAAACTCTGCAAAGCCTTTTAAGAGGTGTCTTTTTGCTCAAGCCCCCAATCAAAGATTCCCCCACCTCAATGGGACTTGAATTTGGTCCTAGCATCCTTGATTCTCCCCCCCTTCGAACCTGCAGCTTCATGCCCTCTTAAGTTGCTCTCATGGAAAACACTTTTTCTAGTAGCCATAACATCAGCTAGAAGGGTATCTGAACTTCATGCTCTTTGCAGTTGTCTTCCTTACTTAGTTTTACATAAAGACAGGGTGTCCCTCCGGACTAATCCGTCCTTCTTGCCTAAGGTTTCCTGTGAGGCAAACCTAAACCAGACGATTGATCTCCCCGTCTTCTTCCCTGATTATTCCAACAGGTCGGAACAAAAGTTACATTTTCTAGATGTTCATCGCCAACTTAGATATTATTTAGACAGGACTAAACAGTTCAGGAAATCTGATCAGCTCTTCCTGTCTTATGCGGAAGGGAAATTGGGCCTTCCAGTTACTAAAGTGTCCCTTTCAAGATGGCTTACCTCAATAATTACCTTCATCTATGAAATCAGACATCAAAAACTGCCTTCAAGACCTAGAGCTCATTCAACTAGGGCATTAGCTACATCTGTAGCTTTTCCAGGACAGGCTACCAATAGTTTCCATTTGTGCAGCAGCCACATGGGCTTCTCCTCATACCTTTATCTTGCATTACAAATTGGATATGGCCTCCAGAAACCGTGCCAACTTTGGTTCCACTGTTCTCAAGAGTCTGTTCCGATAGGCCACCCAGGACTAAGGTGCTAGGGACGCTGTCCCATCCAGCAAGAATGAAGGCGAGATTGACAACTTAACATTGAGAAGTTATGTACCTACCATAACGTTCCATGTTAGTTGTCTTCTTCTCGCCTTCTTTCTTGTGTCCCACCCTCCTTCCCCCTAGCCTGGACAGACCGATAGGAATTTTTGGGATCTTCCTTTGGGGTTTTTCTTCCCACATGTTCTACCACCTCTATTCTCTCGTTTATGTTTGTGGTAGCTTACCTACAGGTTTATATATAGAGGTGGGGTCCTTTTCTCTCTTCTCCATTCTATGGAGACCAGAACTGCTTGGTTTTAGCTATCAAATGAGATCTGAGTAGTTACCGCCTAGCATTGTGGGATATAGGGGAGCCTCGAGCCGGTGGAATAAGCTCTCGAGCTTTAGTATTGGCTGAGTCGGAGCCGAGGATCAGCTCCGAACCCATCCAGCAAGAAAGAAGGTGAGAAGACAACTAACATGGAACGTTATGGTAGATACATAACTTCTAATTATCCCCTTTGGAAAAAAACATGTACCCATGAATTACCACATAGGTGGCAGTACACTAAACATCGAAAGTGTGATGTGAGACTTAAGGACACAGGTGGACAGTGGTCTCACCTTCAATAACCACCTCACCACAACAGTCAGGAAATCCTTCTGTGTGGCACACCTCATCACTAGAGGCTTTTCATCCAGAAAAAAGGAGGTCATTGTCCCCACTGTACTCATCCCTCATTAAACCCATTATAGAGTATAACGCCATGTTTGGTATGTACCTCACAAGACATCTGCAACAGCTGGAAAGGCCGCAGAAATACCTCACTGAAAGAATCACAGGCCTAAAGCAGATGCCATATGCTGACCATAAACTCCAGCTATACTCTGTGGCATATAGTCTACTCAGAGGCGATTTCGGCTTAACATACAAGGCCATGTCAAACCCTGAGCTGTTGGACATGCTCCACTTAAAGAAATCCTAATCCCTCAGAGCCACACACTCCAGGGATCTAAACCTTGTCATCACAATGAACAAAACATGCTGGTGGGATAGGTTCCTAACCCAGAGACTCCCCGTACTCTGGAATAGACTGCTCATACATGGCAAGCAGAGCGCCTCTTTGGCTCTCTTCAAAAGGAACCTTGATGACTGGATGGGAGAAAGGAAATTCACCCCGGGGATCATGTCAGTCACCCTGCTAGACAGAGGTCCAGGGAAGTAAATATTGTGGGAAGAAGTATCCAGGGAATTGTTATGGCTAGGCTTGTATAGGTCCTAGGGCCGATAACCTAGTACCAACCCATGAACCTAAGAGGTAGTTTGGGCTTGATCCTTCTCTGGTGATTAGAGTAAATTCCAGAGAGTTTAACATTCATCCCATTCATCCCTGGTCTGGCACCTGTGTCTCTGACCTGTAAATGGTTCATCTCCCAGGCCCATGCTTACACTTATCAAAGGTATCAGAAGTCGTCAGAGATTTGGGATGCATGGCTAGGCTTAAAAAGGCCCTTGTGGTCGTTAAACCTAGTAAACACCTATGAACATTATGAAACTGTCCAAGTTTTTATGTTGGAAAAGCTAACTGTAAGTTAAAAACAAGATTACTGCACCACTTGCCATCTATCAGACAGGACAAACATAATGCATTGTATCAGCATGTTTCGAGCTTTCTAGATCATACTTTTGTTTTTATGGTTCTGCATGTTGCACATATGAAAATGATAATGATATAAAGTATGCAGAATTAAGATGGATCATACATTTGGCTGCTGATACCCCCCTGGGTTAAATAGCTCTGTACTTAAAACCAGCCTTAAAGAAAAGGCTGGTTAAGTATAGAAACTGGTTGCTTTTAGAACTGTTTTAATATTTAAAGACTGTAATGGTTATGTGAAGTTTGTCTAATGAAGGTTTTTTTTAACCTGAAAGCGCTTATGTTTTATAATAAAAGATTTCGGCCAGTTTGGACTCTGTTTTGTTTGTTTTTAGATCTGTTTGTACAAGAGGTTCGAAAGGAGTCCTTAAAGGAAGCTAAGAGGCTTGTGTTTTGCTTCATTTTGGGATGGTAATATAGAATGTGTTTGCACAGCAGTTTTATTGATTTTGGCATAGGGTTTTTAAAGGAACAAAAGTTGTGTGTTTGTGTGTGTGCGTGTGCGTGTGTGTGTGTGTGTGTGTGTGTGTGTGTGTGTGTGTGTGTGTGTGTGTGTGTGTGTGTGTGTGTGTGTGTCTCTCTCTGTGTGTCTGTGTGTGTGTTTTAGTCACAAAGTAGGAAATGAACCTGGGGAGGAGGTGATCAGTTCCGGCAAGGCCATTCAGATGGAGTTTGAGTGCAGAGATGTCTTTACATGAGATTTGTTTGAAACAGAATGGGGGTATATTATATTGGCATAGGTGAGGGAGAGGTGTGCTGAGGGGAAGTTGTTAGGATTTGGGAGGTCACTGAAGTGATTATGGGCATCTTTTGCTGTCAGTTTTATGCATATATGTTGAGTGAAAGTGAGTAGGTTATGCCCTGTTGGGTGGTGACCTCTCTTCAGAATTTGTGGGAATATATTTTAAGGAGTTCTGATTATGCATCATAGAGTGACTCTTGTGAAACCTTATGGATTGCTTAGCTAAGATCCAAAGCTTAGTGAAATGCGCCTATTGTTAGTTGTTGGATTAGATTTTCATGTGTGTCAGGCATCATCTTGAAGTTTTAGGAGAGCTTTAGGATCATGGGTTATTCACTGGTGAGATTTAGGTTTATTATCTTGTTATTAATAGGAAACATGAGTTTTGAATGTGTAATAAAAGGTTTGTGATGACCTCTGCTCTAAGTTTGGAATCTTTAGTGTTTAGAATTTGAGTCCAGTCCATGTTTGAAAGAAAGTTATTTTTTAGGTTGATGGTGGTTTGGAGTTTGGGCCGTCATTGGTTAACGTACTTGCCCTCCTTTCCTGTTTTGTTTTGTGATGCCGAGCTAGTGGCATAACGTTATTTTTTATCCTAATTGTGCACCTTACAGTAGATCTGGAGAGGAATGACACCACTGTGCTTTGTGGGATACGGGAGGGACTGAGGTACCTTAGGAAAGTTTTACTTGTTGATCTGTCTTGATGTCTTCTGTCAATTAATCCTGATTTTTACAATGAACAGACCTGTTTTTCTGTATCTGTTATGTTAAGTACTTGACTTTTATTGTGTGTGTAAGAAGTTGGGGAAAGTTTTGAAGATGAGGGTGTGTCTTGGCATCATTAGGGGCTCTGTTAGCAGATATTCATAATCGTTTTCTGTGAGAGTGGAAAAATGAGCTTGTCACCATTCTGAATATCTGTTAACCTGACTAAGATATGGGGCTCTTCCTAGAAGAGGAAGTAGTCAACAATTTTCCTTCAGCTATGCTAAGCCCTCAACAACTCTGCTTCGGCTATACTCCTGGGGGTTTCCCCCTCAGGTTCCTAAGACCTCAATAACTCTCCTTCAGCTATGCTCCCACGAGCATTTTCTAAGCTCTCCCTTCTCCATTAGCTATCAATAACTATCAATACAATAACAATAGCCATCGATAACCTCAATAACTCTCCTTCAGCTATGCTCCCACGAGCATTTTCTAAGCTCTCCCTTCTCCATTAGCTATCAATAACTATCAATACAATAACAATAGCTATCGATAACCTCAGTAACTCTCCTTCAGCTATGCTCCCACGGGCATTTTCTAAGCTCTCCCTTCTCCATTAGCTATCAATAACTATCAATACAATAACAACAGCTATTGATAACCTCAATAACTCTCCTTTAGCTATGCTCCCATGAGCATTTTCTAAGCTGTCCCTTCTCCATTAGCTATCAGTAACTATCAATACAATAACAATAGCTATAGATACCCTCAATAACTCTCCTTCAGCTATGCTCCCACAAGCATTTTCTTTGCTAACCCTTCTCCATTAGCTATCAATAACTATCAATACAATAACAATAGCTATCGATACCCTCAATAACTCTCCTTCAGCTATGCTCCCACGAGCATTTTTTTGCTCTCCCTTCTCCATTAGCTATCGATAACTATCAATACAATAACAATAGCTATCAATAACCTCACTAACTCTCCTTCAGCTATGCTCCCACTAGCATTTTCTAAGCTCTCCCTTCTCCATTAGCTATCAATAACTATCAATACAATAACAATAGCTATCGATAACCACAATAACTCTCCTTCTGCTGTGCACCCACGAGCATTTTTCTAAGCTCTTCCTTCTCCATTAGCTGTCAATAACTGTCAATACAATAACAATAGCTATCGATACCCTCAATAACTCTCCTGCTATGCTCCCACGAGCATTTTCTAAGATCTCTCTTCTCCATTAGCTATCAATAACTATCAATACAATAACAATAGCTATCGATAACCTCTAACTCTCCTTCAGCTATGCTCCCACGAGCATTTTCTAAGCTCTCCCTTCTCCATTAGCTATTAATAACTATCAATACAATAACAATAGCTATCGATAACCTCAATAACTCTCCTTCAGCTATGCTCCCACGAGCATTTTCTAAGCTCTCCCGTCTCCATTAGCTATCAATAACTATCAATACAATAACAATAGCTATCGATAACCTCAATAACTCTCCTTCAGCTATGCTCCCACAAGCATTTTCTAAGCTGTCCCTTCTCCATTAGCTATTGATAACTTTCAATACAATAACAAAAGCTATCAATATCCTCAATAACTCTCCTTCAGCTATGCTCCCACGAGCATTTTCTAAGCTCTCCCTTCTCCATTAGCTATCAATAACTATCAATACAATAACAATAGCTATCGATAACCTCAATAACTCTCCTTCAGCTATGCTCCCAAGAGCATTTTCTAAGCTCTCCCTTCTCCATTAGCTATCGATAACTATCAATACAATAACAATAGCTATCGATAACCTCAGTAACTCTCCTTCAGCTATGCTCCCACGTACATTTTCTTTGCTCTCCTGTCTCTATTAGCTGCTTATTTCTTATGGTTCAACATTGTAAATATTGTATGTAGCTTTCCATTTACTACATTGTAACTATTGTATGTAGCTTTCCATTTACTACATTGTAACTATTGTATGTAGCTTTCCATTTACTACATTGTAACTATTGTATGTAGCTTTCCATTTACTACATTGTAACTATTGTATGTAGCTTTCTATTTACTACATTGTAACTATTGTATGTAGCTTTCCATTTACTACATTGTAACTATTGTATGTAGCTTTCCATTTACTACATTGTAACTATTGTATGTAGCTTTCCATTTACTACATTGTAACTATTGTATGTAACTTTCCATTTACTACATTGTAACTATTGTATGTAGCTTTCCATTTACTACATTGTAACTATTGTATGTAACTTTCCATTACTAATTTCTTTTCTGAAATTGTGCATGTGTAGTGTATCCTCATTTTACTTAAAAGTATGTATATAAAACATCTTCTCACCTAATATCTGTGTGTGCACACTAAAGAACATTTATAAACAATAAGTCCACACTCAGTGCTTTTCTGCTTATTATGCATATTTTCAAGGTACTTACTTGTAACTCTTTCCATATTATGTAAGACTGACATCCATGTATTTCTGTACCTTATCTGTATTATGCATCTTGGAGCTTTTCTCCCCGGGCCTCCACTGAAACCCAGTGGGCTGTAATCAAACTGGAAATAAATAAATAATAGTGCAACACTTTCCAAGGCTGATGGGGACAAGTTCTGCTTCTGCTCTGTCCATTAATTTATCCATGTTAAGGATATTTTCCTGCAGAACGTTACACTTCTCCTACGTTACCTCAAGAAGGACTGCCAAGATGTTCTCTAGTAGCTCAGATTAGTATTGGAGAGTCTCTCTGACATGTTGCAAGATCTGTTCTAAACTTCAGTCCTTTTAGTATTAGGAGGAAAGAGTTTGTCAGATGGTTTTGGACCACAACATTGTTCTTGGCTAGACGGAAAAGATGCTTGGAAGCCCACTGTGCTTTATCAGGCCTTTTGTTAAGGGGTACCTCACAGTAATTCAGAAATGTATGAGAACAGCCCCTAAAAACACAGGTCCCTTGGGTCTAAAAAAGTAGCACCACTTTATTATGATATACTGTATGAGGGCAATCTCAGTCCATATACGAGCCATGGTATCATTATGATGTACTGTATGAGGGCAGTCTCAGTCCATGTACGAGCCATGGTATCAATATGTTGTACTGTACGAGGGCAGTCGCAATCCATATATGAGCTGTGGTATCATTATGATGTACTGTATGAGGGCAGTCTCAATCCGTATACGAGCCGTGGTATCATTATGATGTACTGTGAGGGTAATCTCAATCCATATATGAGCCATGGTATCATTATGATGTACTGTATGAGGGCAGTCCCAGTCCGTATACGAGCCATGGTATCATTATGATGTACTGTATGAGGGCAGTCTCAATCCATATACGAGCCGTGGTATCATTATGATGTACTGTATGAGGGCAGTCTCAATCCATATACGAGCAGTGGTATCATTATGATGTACTGTATGAGGGCAGTCTCAATCCATATATGAGCCGTGGTATCATTATGATGTACTGTATGAGGGCAGTCTCAGTCCATATACGAGCCGTGGTATCATTATGATGTACTGTATGAGGGCAGTGTCAGTCCATATACGAGCCGTGGTATCATTATGATGTACTGTATGAGGGCAGTCTCAATCCATATACGAGCCGTGGTATCATTATGATGTACTTTATGAGGGCAGTCTCAATCCATATACGAGCCGTGGTATCATTATGATGTACTGTATGAGGGCAGTCTCAGTCCATATACGAGCCGTGGTATCATTATGATGTACTGTATGAGGGCAGTCTCAATCTGTATACGAACCATGGTATCATTATGATGTACTGTATGAGGGCAGTCTCAATCCGTATACAAGCCGTGATATCATTATAATGTACTATATGAGGCAGTCTCACTCCATATACGAGCTGTGATATCATTATAATGTACTGTATGTAGGCAGTCTCAATCCGTATACGAGCCGTGTTATCTTTATAATGTACTGTAAGAGGGCAGTCTCAGTCCGTATACGAGTCGTGGTATCTTTATAATGTACTGTATGAGGGCAATCTCAGTCCGTATACGAGTCGTGGTATCTTTATAATGTACTGTATGAGTGCAGTCTCAGTCCGTATACGAGCCGTGGTATCTTTATAATGTACTGTATGAGGGCAGTCTCAGTCTGTATACTAGCCGTGGTATCTTTATAATGTACTGTATGAGGGCAGTCTCAGTCCGTATACGAGCCGTGGTATCTTTATAATGTACTGTATGAGGGCAGTCACAGTCCATATACGAGCCGTGGTATCTTTATAATGTACTGTATGAGGGCAGTCTCAGTCCATATACGAGCCGTGGTATCTTTATAATGTACTGTATGAGGGCAGTTTCAGTCCGTATACTAGCCATGGTATCTTTGCTAGAGCAGCAGGAGCATGAACTAAACTGGGTTCTTGTGTAGAATCGCATGTCCATTTTATGTAACTATGCTAAAGGATGTTTAGCCATCTGTGGGTATTGCTGCCCACATTTCATGTGTAAATGTAAAATAACAATTATCTTCTTCTTGTCGCCTCACAGTAAGACGCTATCCGGTTCGATTCTCAGCTAGAGCGTCGTCTGCGTGGAGACATGCGTGAATGGGAGTACCTTTGTTGAAGGTTGTGCATCAGGGCTGGTAACTCGGCACGTAAAAATCAACTACCAATCATTAGTGGACCGGAGTTCCGCTGTGGTGACCCCTAACCAGGAAAAAGCCGAAAGACTTACTACTACTCTAACAGCTCTTATCACTTCTCCTCGAATGGCCTTGCCAACCTTTCTCTTTCAAGCCATGAATCTCATTTAGCCTCAACCTTAACTTCTTCTCCCCTTACATATTCTCCGCTAAACTGTTACCAGAAATAACAAATGCTCATATTGTATTAATATTTTAAGACTACATTGTATAAACATCTTATCCATGTGCCTGATTTTAATGTTTGACTTGTAAATACTGTTTTTCTCCTTGATATTAATGTTGGTAATTCCTGTCACATAATAGACTGTCATCCTTTTTGTGAATACTTTTTTTCTGTTAATTTTACCTATTGTATTGATCATGTTTTCTGGAGTTTTTCTCCCTGGCCTCCACTGAAAAAGGGCTATTTCAGCTCAGTCGGACATATTTCCCGGTCAACAAATGTAAAATAAATATGCCTAAAATAGTTGTTCGGTAAACCACTGTATTGTACTGTTCTATGTATTTGTGACTGACTGAGATCCCTTTGTACCTTACTTTTGTTTTATTTACCCAGCCTTGTTCTTCCTTCTGTTAGGTTATTTTTGTAAATAGAAAGTATAATAAATAAAATAAAACGAGTTAAATGACTGGATCAGAGAGCCACTACTCAGGCCTGTGAACAATGGTTTAATGAAGAGGGCACTATGACTGCATACAAACATGCAACTTGCAGAGGATCTGAAGGTGAATGGCAGACTAGCAGTTAAGTCAAAAGATGAGATGTACAAAAGGTAGGCGTGAACCGTGAAGAAATGGATGAGAGAGTGCAAGGAGACTGGAAGATGGCAATATAGTACAAGGAGACTGGTAGATGGCAGCAAAAAATAGATTTTGAACAAAACTTTTCACAAGATATCCAGAAGGGGGTCAAGGGTTGCCTTTGGTACATATCCCAAAGGAGGGAGGAACAGATTTGGGCAAGATGAGCAATGATTAGGGAGACTATAAAAAGCTGATTGCTTCAGTTTTCAGGAAACAAAGCAAAGGCCAAGGGAAGACTGCTTGTCGGGGGGGGGGGGCAAAACAGCATGAGAGAGGTAATTGGGCAGACACTAGGCTAAAGACAGTTGCAGTACAAAATTAAACTGGCCTAAAGCACAAGGACTAGATGGTCTGCTTCTCAGAATCACCTGCACTCTGGCCAGTGCTGCAGAAATGAAGAAAAAATTTCAAAAGATGTCACTGCTCAGGACGCAGAGAAAATTTCAAAAGCTCTTTCTGTTCATGACAGCAAATGTGGTACCACTGTACTAGGGTGGGAGTAGAAAACGTTTGGAACTATAGCTTGGTAGCTTAAAATTAGTGGCAGCAAAAACTATGGAGAGACTCCTTATGGGAAGGCTCATTGCCTTTCTAGACGACACCAGTCTCAGGACAGCAGCTAGCATGAGTCTGTGGTCAGAAGAAGTTAGCATTAAATGTGGTCTAGTTTTATGATGGTTACACCTGAACTTGAATAGAATACAGTAAATGTGGCCTAGTGTGATCTCATTAAGGTCTTTAACACAGTTCCATTTATGTAGCTAATAGGAAAACCAGAGAGGTTTAGGTGAGATGAAGATTCATTTACCGTAATATTAGAGGGTACGGTACAGAGGGTCGTGCTGAAAAGAAAGTAGTCCGGGATTAGGGAACTGAGTACAGGAGTGCTGGAAGGGTTCGTTTTGGGTCTAGCCCTTTTCTTTGTGTTTGTTTCAGAAATATATGTGGGGATACAGAATGGAATAAACTTCTTCACCCGGTTTAATTTCTCCTAGTCTTTTGGGGTTCTAATATCATGGTGGGAATGGACCCCATTCCTAAGTCAAAGTATGATTAAAGTTTGTGAAATTAGTATTGTTTCAGTCTTTGTTAGCCAGAAGTCCTCTTCACAGCCCCTGCAGTGTTCCCAGAATTGATTCCTCCTGTAATTCATACAGAGTTGCATATATTGATGGCATATCGAAATACACCTGTAAATTCTTTGAGACCCATTGGTACTACTTTTAAAACTGTTTAGGTATCCTTTTTCCACATAACCATCATTTCTGCCTGCAAATCATGGTATTTTTATGACTGCCTCTCTCTCTGTATGTAAGACACTGCAATCACTGGGTGGGTGTAGCATTTCCATTGATCAGTGTTACTTTTGTCTTCTTTTCATGGACTACTATATCTGTTTTTCTCACATCTGTTTTTAGAACTGTTGGTAATAGACAATCCCATTTGATATTAACGTCACCATTCTCTATAGTGCTTGTGGCTCATTTTTCCAATGCTTCTCAGCTATTTCAGTATTGTAATGTTTGCACAATCCCCAGTGTAGCAGTCTTGCCACATTATTATGTCTTTCAGTATTAAGCTGTCCCCTTAACAGATTTGGCTACAGGAAACAACAGAGTCTAAAGACTTCTCGTCTTTTTTATGGATGATTTCTGGATATGGATTTATGGATAGTTCCAGACTTTTTCTACTCCCACCCTAGTACAGTAGTACCCCAAAAGATTAGGAGAAATTAAACCGGGTGAAGAAGTTATGCCATTACTGTATCATACTCAGCAACAAGATGTGTGACTGTTTCCAGTTTTACAGAACCTGCATTTCTCTCTTTCTCCCACGTGTTCAATGAACTTTGTAAACCAGTGTGTACATAGTCCACTGTCATGGGCTACCAATGTTAAGTTTTATTAACCTTCCATGTTTTGGTCTAAATTAACCTTTCCCTAACAATTCCTGTGTCAAATCCTGATCAACATGAGGTTGTTCAGCAGGTTTCTGTATTTGCAGCTCTGTTTATACTTTTTCCACATTTCTTGTCTTCTCATTTGCTCCTCTTATGTTCTTTTTTTTTTTTTTTTTTTTTTTTTAACATGCAGTTGCTGTCTGATTTTTGTTGTCTTTTGGTTTGATTTACATTCCGGTTTGACACCAATATGCTTTTATTAACCTAAGCAGGGAAGTCATCTTAGATTTGTTCTCCATGTTTTAAAACATTCACGGTTTGGTTCTGGTGTAATCGGCAGATGCGTGTGCAGTCCTACAATTGCAAATCTGTACATGTAATCAATTCTGAGGCAGCCAGTACTTCCTTCAGAATGAGGAAGATAACTGATTTTTATATACCATTTGATAAGTGTGAAGCATTTTTCTTGTTTTCTTGTCCAACTCATCCAGTACCTTTTGGGTTCAGTCAGTCACCCCAAAACTGGTAAGTTAGAGCAGGAAGAGCAAATGAGTTTATAGTCTGGACTTTGATCCTACATGTCAGGGCTGTTTTCAGTATTAATTCTAGTCTTCTAAAATATTCCTTACTGATTTTTTTCACATTTGTTCATGTTTTATTGTTGATCCTTCATTAATACCCAAATGTTTATACTCTCTCTCCTGCTGTATCATATTCCTGTCTCAGACTGATATTTCTTCGGTGCTGCAGCGTTCCTGCTTTAAATGTTTCTTTTGCACATTTATCAAGACCAAATGACATTCTTATATCATCTGAGAAAGTTTTGACCACTTGCAGTTGTGTTTTCAGCTCATCTGTTAAATCATTCATAAAAAGACGAGAAGTCTTTAGACTCCTGTTTCCTGGAGCCAAATCTGTTAAGGAGACAACTTAATGGGTTAAGGGCAAGACAAGAGTCACCCTGGAATATCCCCCTTCAAATTTTTATCCCCGAGATAATAATTTGTCCTTTATCTTGGCTTAGATGCAAAATGGTTTACCACTGTTTCATGATCACTGTAATGTAATTGATCAGTGTAGGGTGTATCTTATACATCTGGAAGCACTCTTATCCATGAATCTGGGATGCTTTCATGTTCTTTTTTGTAGTCTCTCAATGCCATACATAAATTCTACCCCTTTTACAATTCTCCATTATGACAGTATTCAACAAATGATCCTTTGTTCCATATGATTTTTTTATCATGCCTTTGTTCTGTTGCCTTGATTGAGTTTTCTTCTAAATGACTATGAAGTCTGTCAGCATTTATTCCAGTGTGTAGTTAGGCTCAATGTTTGAGGAGTATTGTTTTCTTGTTAACCAGATTGGTGTCTGTTTGGGATGTGCATATAAGTAGCTCTTACTCAGGGATACATCTTTGTGTAAAGATGTTAATGCTTTTAGCTAGAAGCTAGCTACTGCATCTGGGCCATTGCTTCATTCCATTTGATATCCTGTATATTTGAACTTCTAACTTACTACTTCTATCCATTCAGCATCTTTATGTTCCACAGGATCTTCATAGATATTTCTCCAGAACGCCTCTATTTATTCTCTTTTGGTGGTGTCTCTCTTCCTTTTGCTTTGTTTCCCAGTTCTCTATAAAACTTTTTTTGAGTCATCAATGAATTGCTTATTTTGTAGTTTTCCTTTATACTTATCTGCAGATCTTCTAAGTTTTTCTGCCTGTGTTGTTATCTTTAGATCTGATGTTGTTAATCTTCATTTTTTCCTTACTGATGGGTGTCTGCTCTGTCCTTGGAACAGAGTCAACCATTATAACAAGCTCGGGCTAAGCTTTACCCATAGTGCCCCTCTCAATATTGCCTCAGATCTCGTTTGCCGTGTATTGAATCAAGACATGTTAAGCTAGCTCTCAGCTAAGTCATTTAAAACATTTTTTCAATACTTAAAGCCTCTCTTGACTCTTTCATATATTTAATTAATCTATTGTTTATCGCATATTTTTTTGCGTATCTGCATGAGTGTCCCTCTCAGTTTCCTTCTTTTACCAAGTTTGGTACTCTTCGTACCATTGCTGGTACAGGCCTTCCATTACCTATGAGGTAATTCTCAATACCATTGTTAGTATTCCCCTTTCTCCTATCATCTCTCTACTGTACAAAAAAAAAAATCCCTCCTTTTTTCTTGTGTGACTGTGATTTGACTGGCTTTCTGTTAAAATTGTATTTTTAGTTGCAAATATGTCTGAGAAAAAGGGAACAACTGGTTTCAAGCATTGTGACCAGTGCAATAGAAAAATGCCTAATGTAGACAACCATGGCTCCTATGTATACTATCTCGGGATGCCACACCTGTCTGTGAAACCCCTTTGAGATATGTAAAGGATTTAACTCCTGCACTGTGACGGAATGGAAAAACAAGCTTATGCTTAAAGGTCTCCTAAAATCCCCCTTCGCAGAGGCCATTTCTGAGTCAGAGGGCTCAACCGCTCTAAAGAGAGAACATTAAAAAGAGGAGTAAATCCATTCCTTCCTCTCTTCGTGCTAGTGAGTCGAAATCGATGGAGCCAAAAGCAAAAATTTCTAAATTGCCACCACTAATCCCTGCACCAGAGCCTCAATCCCCCTCCACAATGCCATCTTCAGTTCCAACACCTCAACAACTGGCTGCAGTGCCGTCCTTGGCACCCATGTCCCAAGCACGACTACGACACAGATTGTGACTATTGTACCGATCTCCCTTTCTGCACCACAAATAGGTCTTCATATACCATTCACTTCCCCTCCTGCCTGTACATCATGCTGGTCCTTCGACCTTGGCGCCAAAATATGAAATACCCCCTCGGACCCAATATTCCCCTTCGGTGGATCCAATTTTTGGACAACAATGCAGCCGATTTCTTGAGCGTCCTGATTCCCTGTCGGGGATGTCCACCCACTCCTCCAGAAGCCTTTCGGAACTGGACAAAGTGAGGCTAGTCGATCAGCTCCTGGTGGCCAGAGGAATTCCATCTCCTTACAAATCCTCCATTCCACCCAGAGTCGAGGATTTTTCTCCACACACTTAGACTTATTTTCCTCCTTTGACCTCCCTGGAGGTTTCTAAGACTTTGACAGTGATGCCAACCAGCTTCTTTGGTTCCATTGGTAGACCCTACCATGGCTCCAGAGTCTACCCTTTGCCCATCAACTCACTCAGAGCTGGGCCATCCTCAGGATCAAGACTGGTCTGACAGCACCGTGATCCCTAATATGGTGCCATCTACTATGTTTCCATTTGCCTTAGCGGACCAGAGTCCTCTTGTGGCTCCTTCCATGGGAGTGGGTCCATTGGAGAGCTATGTGTCCCTGTTCCTGAGGTTGTCTTTCTCTGTTCTGGGCTCACATCCCTCTTCAGGCAGACCTGCTTTGCAGGTGATTGAGGGGGCACTTGCCTCTGCAGGCTCCCAGCTGGTCCCTTCGGCACCAGACACCCATATATATCTTTCCTCTGAGCCGCAGTTGACACAGCCCCCTACTCAGGGACATCTGACACGGGAACCTCAAGACATCCTTCCACACGGTACCCACTCTGCAGAGTCATCCTTAGATGTCCCCATCATAAGAGATCATGCAAGAGGAAGCATGTGGACTCCCCTGAGGAATCCCTCACTGAAGATGCAGACTACGATGAAAGGGGAAAGGTCCCCATGATCGCCCCCTGAGGATGTCTCCTTTGGAGACCTACTAGAAATCTTGAAACACTGGGGAGACTGGAATTCCACCACCCCTTCCTCTGAGGAGTCTGTATTCTTGCAGGGTTTACGTGCTTGGCCCTCTACTTCCTGGGTGACCCCACCTGCAGATGACCGGGTTCAGCTCATCGTGCATTGCACCTGAAAGAGTCCGGATACAATTGAACCTATCCTCCAGAGACCAGACAAAATATTCTCTCCCAGAGGACAACCCACACTGGTCCAAGGACCTATCCGTAGATGCTGTGGTTGTGGCGGCTGCCACAAAGAAAGAGCTCGCCGAGGAGAGCCCTTCTGTCCATCCCCCTAACAGGGAGTCTCAGACGATAGACAGACTAGTGAAATGGATGTATTCTTCATTGACCTTTGCCATTCGGTCATTGAACTATCTGGCACACACTACCCAGCTTCAGAGAGACCTAATCTTGGAACTGTCGGAAACCCTAACAGGAGCAGTTTCTGATGGGGTACATGACAAAGTTGCCTCACAGTTTGCAACCCTGGAAGCTGCAGACTCATCCATGAGATTGATTTCTCACTCTACTGAAGGGGGGCAGCTAGAGCAGCGGTGCAGGTGTTGTTACAAGACGTCACGCCTGGATGTGCCTATGTGATTTAGTGGATTCCTTTAAGTCTTTCTTTCTCAATGCCCCCGTAGAGACCTCTTCTCTTTTTGGCCCGAAGGTGAAAGACACTTTAGTCAGGTGTGAAAATGACAGTAAGACCTTGTCTGTTTTGGGCGTAAGTCCCCCCCAATGACCCTACTCTAGGAATCAGAGTAGTGGAAAGATGTGGCAAAAGAAATCCCAGGGTCCTTTACGTAACGCATGTGGCGAGTTTTCCCCCGGGGTAGAGAGAGAAACTCTGCTGGAAGACGCCCCCTCAGAGTTAGAGGGGGTCCACGTAATCAGGGGTCCAGAGATTCTTTCTCTGGGCAAACCTATCAGTGCTCCTGAAGAGTGGCCCAATAGCTTACCTCTGGAAGCAGTCTGAGGACGATTTTCTCTACACCACCTTGCCTGGCAAATGATAACCACAGATTTTTGGGTGCAGACGGTTATTGCCAGAGGTTATCACATTCCTTTCAATCTTTACCAAAGGCCGCTAAGGCATATTCCTGATTTTCCACCTAGTCAAAGAGAAGCAGCAGTTCAAGACATTCAAAAACTGCTTCTAAAAAGAGTCATCCAAACAGTCCCACCAAATCACATGTTGTTCTTCTTTCAGCTTTTCCTGGTTAGGGGTCACCACAGCGGAACTCCGGTCCGCTAATGATTGGCAGTAGATTTTTTTACAGGTGCCGAGGTGCCAGCATGACACCCAACCTTCAATGAAGGCACGCCCATTCTACACATGTCTTTCGAACACCACTCGACCGAGGGGAGGACATGCAGAACCCCACACAGAAGGCGCTCCAGCCGAAAATCGAAAGGGAAAACCTCTTGCTGTGAGGCAACAACGCTACCGCTTCACCACCACGGCTTACTCAGTCCCACCAAACCACATAGGATCCAGATTCTACTTAAGGTTCTTTTTAGTGCCAAAAAAGACAGGAAACTGGAGGCCAATTCTGGACCTCAGCATCCTAAACAAATTTTGTCAAGCAAACAAAATTCTGGATGGTCACGGTTCAGTCTATACTACCCTTTCTGGGGAAAGGAGATTGGGTGTGCTCGATAGATCTTCAGGGTGTGTATTACCACATAAAAATGGAAAACCACACCAGAAGATTCCTCTGCTTCCGGCTGGGAGCCAATCACTACCAATTCCAAGTGCTGCCCTTTGGTCTCTCTGTGACCTGCAGAGTGTTCACCAAATGCACAGCAGTAGTAACAGCTCACTTGAGACTACAAGGATTCCGGGTGTTTCCATATTTAGATGATTGCCTCCTTACCACTCCAACCAAGCATCTACTGGTTTCAGCTATACATTACACCTTACAACTTGTGATGCGATAGAACAACTAAGCAGGATACACCACGATACACCTTCTTCAATAAAAATCTTTATTCCAATAAATAAATAGAAAGAATAAGCGCTTTCGCTTGCCGCTAGCAAGCTTCTTCAGATACATTACCATATACTTCTCAAGCATTTTTATATCTAAAACATTCAGCACCTAATCACATCATTAAACTATTCATTATGCAAATAAATCAATTAATCAATTAAAATCAATTAAAATCAAAATAAATCGAATTTCGGCAACACTCACTCCTGCTTTTACTTATTGCTGGAGTGGGCGAAACCAAACTGTTTGACCTAGTCAAGTCTGAAGGTTCAAAGCACATTCTCTTCACTCATCCATAAAGATTTCATGTCATGTTAAATCACCATGTTTCATCCATATTCTAAAGCATTGACATAAACCTATAGTCCATAATAAACTGGAACTGAACAGTTTTTAAATAAATAAATAAATAGAAGCAAGCTTCACCATAATAATACATGTTTAAACCTATTGCTAATAGATAGATAGAATACATTCTATTGCAGCTAGTTAATCTGCTACCTTCTATATTTCTCCACATCAAACAAGACAGCAAAACATAGAAATGTATGGACATCCCGTAAAAAATTAAAAATATCTCATCACTAATGTATATAAGCTGTTCAAGTGCTAGTTCACAGCTTTTGCGAAGTAATTCGCTCAGAGTTTTTTTCTAAAGCACTGAACGACTCACTATAAACATATATATAAAAGTATCCTATAAAATTGAATCCCTCTAACTATTGTATACCCAAGACAGAGTGAAAAACAAGAACATTTAGTGAAATCCAAACATGTTAAAATCTCATAGCGTCAAAGTGCGATAATACAATGAAACAAAATCAATAAATGATCTTGAGTAATGTGACTCTAATCAGCTATGCACTCTTAGTCAAGCTTCAAATCCACCATTAGCTTCTGTGTAGTTAAAAAACTTGTAGTTAGACACATAACTAACATAATGCAGACTAATTCTATAACATATAGTTGTAGCCTCACAGGTGTCTATATGTTACAACACATCTACACATAGCTAAATATATCTAATATGCACTTTATATAAAACATAAAAATCATTCATAAAACTACTTGTTGCAGAAGGGCATCTGACAAAATCTCGCTCAAATATCATGAATTCACGATAAAACCCAATATTTGTATGTAAACTCACTTTTTTAACATTAATTTACACTGCTCTCTGTAAAAAGCGTAAATAAATAAATTTAACTAGAGATTATTATGTCTCTAGTTACTATGTTGGAGCTTATCTTTATTAATGTTCATTCTATTCAGAATATGTTTGTGAGAGTTTAAATCACTCTGCTTGTTGAAATTTCTTGCAAATACTAAAATACACTATCATATCAAGAATATGCACTTAACTAAAGTGCATATAACTAAAAAAATAAGTGTATCAAATCACTCTATTTTGCAATGTAATCAAGTGTGTAACCATCATAAAGGCCAAAAAGGCCAAAGATAAGCAAAAAAACATCACAAACGCTCCTGGAACCTGTGTCAATGAGACCAAAATTTGCCTTATATAGCTCTTCTTATTCAATTTATTCTAGAAATGGTTTTATAGAAATGTAATTGTTTATACCTGGAGCTCTATGTGCTCCAGATCTAAGTATCCATTCCATCTCTAGCTTGGCTAGAGCTCTCTCATTATCACCTAGTCTACAATTTAACTTAATACTTTGTAAAACTCTAAACTTAAAAACATGCGTAGGATTCAAAGTGATGTGCTTGGCTAGTGCATTAAGCTCATTATGTCTGCGTATATCGTAGATGTGATTGTATATACGCTCTCTCAATTTCCTTTTAGTTAAGCCAACGTAAAACGCTGGACATAAAGCGCACTTAGCCATATAAACTAAATTAGTAGTGTCACAATCACTATAGCTACTGGGTTTAAAATAAAAATGTCCAAAGGGATGTTCATATTCCTGTATAGAATCAATGTGAATACACATGCTACAATGATCACATGGAAACGTCCCTAATTGATCAGACCCACTGCCTATAGTTGGAGGCATATCATTAGAGTTATAAGCGAATATTGTCTTCAAATTGTCACAAGTCTTAAAAACAAATCTTGGTTTGTTACCTACTATTGCACTTGTGTCCTCTGTAATGCCAAGTAAATTCCAGTGTTTATTTATAATCTTTTGAATCTCATGTATATCGTTGGTATATTTTAATACAAAATTAACCATTGTACTCTGTCTATAGTTAGTGGAAGAATGTCCTATTTTGACTATCTTAGAACTAATCGCAGTGTCTCCTGAAGCAGCATGTTCATTGTCAACAGGTATAACTGCATTTCTCATATCCTTCACTAACTTGCTCTTGTAGCCTCTGGTTATGAACAAACTCTCCATTTGGTCAGCTTCGCTCCGTAAGGTGTTCTTATCCCTGCATAACCTTGTTAATCTCGAGAACTGACCTTTCATTATACCCGTGAACATATACCTCGGGTGCATACTGCTAAATTCCAAGAGGGTGTTCCTCCAGCAGGTTTTCCTAAAGAGTTTAAAGGATAAGTTATCCTGGATGTCATAATATAAAGTCAGGTCTAAGAAGTTAATCTGTCTATAGGAAGTTTCATATGTGAATCTTAGGAACGTGGTGGTTGTTTCTAAATATTGCACAAAATTGTCCAATTGCTCCACTGTCCCATCCCATGCCAGAATCACATCATCCACGAACCTTCTATATAGGCGAATGTGTCTCATCCACTCACTACTAAAGATGTTTGCCTGCTCCCAATGGTATAATACAAGATTCGCATAAGAATTTGCACATGGGGTGCCCATCGCGACACCCCATGTTTGCAAATAATATTTATTGTGAAATGTAAACACATTACATTCTAATACTAATTCAAGTAACTGATTTATCAATATTTGCCTATTCCTAGAGAAACTGCTGTTTTTAACCAACTCTTCTCTCACCGCTTGCATCCCATAATCATTAGGGATGCAAGTGAACAGATCACGTACATCCATGGTTACCAAAAGTAACTTCCCATTCAACTTCTCCAACGAGTCGAAGGACTCTAGGTCCTTCAACAAATGTTGAGTGTCTCTAAGGATAGTGTTTATGTTATTCACTATTGGTCTTAGCATTTTTTCTATGAAAATGGAAATGTTGTATGTGGCCCATAGCCTGCCAGATACTATTGGTCTCATAGGTATTGGTTGTACTGTTTTATGTATCTTAGGCAATCCTTTTAGCACCGGTACCAGAGGTTCACTGATGTGTAGGAAATCAAACATCTCCTTACTTACTTGTCGACACATTAATATATCATAAAGCTCATCACTGACTTTATTAATTATTCTCTTCACTCCCTCAAGTGATAACGCTTGATAAGTACTATTTTGCTGTAAAGTACTCTCTATATTTGTTACATATTCATCTCTATCAAGCACCACTACTCCCCCTCCTTTGTCAGCATTCGTAATAACTAGGTCTGTGTTCCTTCTTAAATTTTCCATTGATTGATATTCAGCTCTATCCAGATTGAAAAACCTGTTTCTAACATGTCTAACGGCATACATTGCATAAAAATCCTTTTCACAGGATTTCACAAAACATTCTATGTCTGCTGGCAGCATAGGTGAAAACGTACTTCTAGTTTTAAAATTATACTTGATATGTCCTAGTGAGTCTGCTTTGTTATTAAACATCAAACGTAACGCTACTTTCCTTGCAAACTTTCTCAAGTCTACAAGGGTCTCTGATAATTTACTGTATTGTGAGGGTACATAGTTCAAACCTTTGTTCAGTAGCGAGAGGTCAGAAGCAGATAAACTAAATGGAGACAAATTAAAGACCAAAGTAGTCAGTTCCAATTCCTTTTGTTGCTTTTCTCGTACCTGGTTGTTGAGGACTTGCGTTTCCTGGGTCCCCGACTTCCAGACCTCCCCCTGTTCGACGGATATGTTCTGATTGGAAAAGGGGTCTCACTGTTCTTATTGGACATCGTATGATTTTTTTCTGATTGTGCTCGTTCTTACAGAATCATCTGTGGAATGTAAAGCCAATTGATTGGGTGGCGGTGTAAGATCCTCCGAGTTGGCTGCAAGGGAAGTTCTTCTCTCAGTATTCTGTCCTGTGGAGCCGTTCATACCTCGATCTGTTGGCGCCAAATTCGAATTACCTTCTCCTTCCATATCCGGCTCCCTCTGTTGCGTGTAAGGCACTCGTTCATTACGACTCATGTTGTTCTCATTCATCCTTTCCCACACGAAAATGTTGCCCATTTTGAAGTCTTGAACATCCCTCATCAATTTTTTCTGTTTGATGCCTCTTAGCTTTTCACCATATAACTTGATTTGCAAAGAAATGTCATTTAGTTTACGGCTATATAACTCCGTGTTAAATCTCTCCACAATGGCTTTATAAGCTGTATCAATCTCTCTCTGCAATTCATTTTCAACAGGCTCAAAGTAATCAAGTAGCAACTGAATGTACTTGTTACTGAGTTCTAAGTTTAAATCTTGCCATTTTTTAAGGAGATCAGGATATTTCTGTCCATATGTGGGCATGCACAGAACGCGCATGCCTCTCGGAATAACTTTAAAGTTAAGGCACGCTTGTAAATGTTTCCTTTGCCACGACATTCTCTGAAACTTATATAAATTATTCTCAAGATCTCTTAGTGAGATATAAAAGTCTGTCATGTTCTCAGAGGCATTCATTGTCGGCATATTAGTGTTCGTTTCAGGAAAGTCTATATTCAACAGCGGGTTACCTTCACTGGGCAGAAAGGCTTCAATCCCAGGTGGACCCGACCTACGGGTCGGGTTGTAGTCTAGCTCAACATTGGTGTTCTCCATGAACTCCGGTCCGCTAATGATTGGCAGTAGATTTTTTTACAGGTGCCGAGATGCCAGCATGACACCCAACCTTCAACGAAGGCACGCCCATTCTACACATGTCTTTCGAACACCACTCGACCGAGGGGAGGACATGCAGAACCCCACACAGAAGGCGCTCCAGCCGAAAATCGAAAGGGAAATCCTCTTGCTGTGAGGCAACAACGCTACCGCTTCACCACCACGGCTTACTCAGTCCCACCAAACCACATAGGATCCAGATTCTACTTAAGGTTCTTTTTAGTGCCAAAAAATACAGGAAACTGGAGGCCAATTCTGGACCTCAGCATCCTAAACAAATTTTTTCAAGCAAACAAAATTCTTGATGGTCATGGTTCAGTCTATACTACCCTTTCTGGGGAAAGGAGATTGGGTGTGCTCGATAGATCTTCAGGGTGTGTATTACCACATAAAAATGGAAAACCACACCAGAAGATTCCTCTGCTTCCGGCTGGGAGCCAATCACTACCAATTCCAAGTGCTGCCCTTTGGTCTCTCTGTGACCTGCAGAGTGTTCACCAAATGCACAGCAGTAGTAACAGCTCACTTGAGACTACAAGGATTCCGGGTGTTTCCATATTTAGATGATTGCCTCCTTACCACTCCAACCAAGCATCTACTGGTTTCAGCTATACATTACACCTTACAACTTGTGGAACACTTAGGGATAACAGTAAAAAAGAGAAATGCAAGTTAATTCCTTCTCAAAGACTGGAGTTCATAGGGACAATTTTCGACACTCAGTCTTGCCTGGTCTCCCTCCCACTTAACAGGCTACAAAGACTCTGGTCTCAACTCTGGGTGATACTCTGTCAGGACAAAGCTTCGGCAAAAGCAGTCCTCCAAATACTAGGGTCAGTGGCAGCATCGATAACTATAGTTCCACTACAAGACTGCACATGAGACGTCTACAGTGGCTTTTGCTAACACAGTGGTCCCCTTTGACTCTCCCTATGTCGTTTCAGAGCAGGATAACAAATCACTGCAAAGAAGATTTCATTTGGTGGATGATGCCAGAAGAGCACCTATGGAGTCACCCTTTCTCCCCCGCCCAGCTCAGTGCCATAATAACCACGGACGCCTCCTTGATTGGGTGGGGGGGTGCATTTCCAGGGAAAGACAGTCCAAGGCACTTGGTCAGCCATGGTGGGCAACCTGCATATCATTGTTCTAGAACTTTGAGCAGTGCTTCTAGCATTGCAAGCATTTCAACCTGTTCTCTTTTCAGGAGCAATTGCCATCCGTTCCGACAACATGTCAGTAGTCTGGTATATCAACAAACAAGGGGTAACCAAGTCCCACCCATTGTGCCGAGAGGCCATGAGAATTTGGCAATAGGCAAACAGATGAACACTGGTCTGTCAACTGAATAAACACAATCCTGGCACACACAGATCCGTTAAAGGCTGTCCCTCCTCAACACAAGTGCACGACAGTATCACAAGGGAACCACTGGCTCAAATAAAGTTGTAGAACATGTCTTTATTATCTCCAAACACATGATAAAACCAGCAGTATTACACAATTGGATTGAGCGCTTTCATCTTCTTACCGAAGACTTCATCAGAATCAAAGAAACCCCTCATTGCACCACTTTATAAAGCAGCACCGTGCCTCCCGATTGGACACCACCATGCCTCCCGATTGGACAGCAGCATGCCTCTCGATTGGATACAAAGTTAATTAGTTCAATAATCTATGCAAATGATGTCAGGAACTATTATATATCAGTATTATTGTTAGACAACTGTATAATACATAAATTAATTGTTAAACTTTTAGTTATAAAAGGCGTGTACATAAAAACATAAAAGACATGGAAAAGCATAAAAAAGCTGCTCCTACAAAGACACTCAAAAAGGCCATCCATTAAAAGACATTTCATAAAAAAAACTATAAAAAACTTATATAACTATAACAATGTAAATCGATTGAATAAAACAAAATAAATAGCAATTTTGTTAAAAATAACCGAGTGATTGCACTTTATTTTGTATATAAATTATCTACGTTAAAAATATGTAGTGTATGTAGTATATAATAATAGTAGAACATCCACAGTAGTATCCACTGTAGTCTGAGTGTATATATATATATATATATATATATATATATATATATATATATGTATATATATATATGTATATATATATATATATATATATATATATATATGTGTGTGTGTGTGTATATATATATATATATATATATATATATATATATATATATACATATATGTATATATATATATATATACATACATACATATATGGATATGTATGGGTCCATGTCAGATGGACGAAAGCTCTGGTAAACGAAGACTACATCACCAAGACCAGGACGAATCCCCGACAATGGTAAGTCAATGTATTATGGAACGGAATACATTCTCGTTTCTGTAATACACTTGAAAACCACATGAAAACGAGTATTGCAGGGGGCAAGTCCCCCTGCACCCCCCATCCCCGCCTTAAATATAACAACTCCGAGATTGCATTACAGTGAGGGAATGGGACTAACTCCAGTTCGCACTACTTACCATTGTTGGAGATTCGTCCTGTCGGTGAAGTCGTCTCGGTGATGTGGTCTTCGTTTACCTGAGCTTTCGTCCATCTGACATGGACCCATATATGTATATATTGCAGAACAGTTTAGTTTATTATTTGATTTTTAATCCATTTGGGCTTAGATGCCTTTAACTTTAATGCAGGGAGAAGTGATATAAGATCATTCATACCAGGTGGGGTGCAGGCATCTAACCTCAGCTGCCATATCATCTCCCTGTACTCAAACTATTCTCCCAGTCCCCATCTCTATCACTTTGAACCACCTTTTCCAGAACCCAAAACTTGAAGTCCGCTTGGGTACAACCCGTAAAGTGTCGGAACAGGGCATTCATTTTTCTCTTCCTATTAATGTCGTACATATGTTAATACACACGTCTCAAATTACGTTCGGTCTTGCCAACATAGTATGCCCAGAAAAATTTACAGTATGCCAGGTACACAACCCTTTTTGAATAGCAACTACTATATGTTATAGCATTTAACTTAAAGGGTATACTGGGAATTTCTAAAGGTTTACAGTTGGCCATAAAAGTATATTGAGAACATCTTCCATACTTATATGTCCCCATTTTTGCCATAGTCCCATTAACAGTACTAACCTTCTTCTTTTCCAATAATTCCTTAAGACTGTAATTCCTCTTGAAACTATACTTCATATGTTTGTTAAAAATGTCCAGCCTACTGGGCATTCTTTGGAACATGCCCCAAACTCTATTTATTGTTTTCTTAATCCACCAGGTATCCTGATCGTAAATCATTACCAAATATGGTGTAACAGGTAATATGCCAGATGTAGAACCCTGTTTAGTCATTAAAGGTTCACCAACAGAGAAGGGGTGTGTATATATTCACTTTTTCCTAATCAATTCATCTAGATGCCCTCTTTCTAAAAAAAGAGAATGAACATACTTGCAACTCCTGAATAAAGTCCTTCTTCTTGGATGTCATCCTGGCAAGTCTTACCATTTGTCCCTTGACTATGTTACATTTCTGAAAATAGGGGTGGTTACTCTGGTAATGCAGATAGGAATTAGAAAATCACTTTATTTCTATAAACTTTGGATGTAAATTTTTTTATTTTCCTTCACAAACATCCAAGTAATTGATTTCATTCAGTCCTATCTCATGGGTGAATGCTAAAAATTCTGTAGTGGAATTCAAAAATTCAATAAAAGTGGGAATGATCTCAAAAGGTCCTCTTCATACAATAAAAGTATCATCCAAAAACGAAAATACCCAGAAATGTAGTCTTTGTGCATGGAACCAAATACATAGTGAATTTCCCAATACAACATAACAGTGTTGGCAAATATGTAGGCACAGAATGAGCCCATGGCAACCCCATCAAGTTGGTGATACAACTCCCCTTGAAAAATCAAGAAATTATTTTTAAGTGCCAATTCCATATTTTCAAGTACCAACCTAAAATCAGTTGTGTGCCAGGATTATGTTTATTCAATTTTGCAATAGGTGATAGCTTCCAACCACTTTCTGATAGCAACACACATTCCCAGGGATTCCAGTGTAATTGCAGACAAATTGAGCAGATGCATCCTCCTGCCTCATGGGTGGTCCCTCAATCCTGTCATAGTGACGAGGATCTTCATTTGCTGAGGCCAGCCTTGCTGGGATCAAATCACAAATGCAGCAGCTACTTTGCCCTAATTCCCATGCAGGGGAGTTCCCGAGGGATGCTCTTGTACATGATTGACTTACGGGATTCTTTATGCCTACCCTCCCCTTCCTCTAAGGCTCTTTGGTTGAAAAGCAGAGTAATCCTCATTGCACCCTACTGGACCCGGAAAATTTGGTTTTCCTTTCTTTGGCCTCATCTAGTACATCAACCATGGTTTCTGGATCCAACTCCAGAATTGCTGTCGCACCTGCAGGAGTTGCTGCATTCGAATAAATCTAACCTCAAGCTGACAGCTTGGTTCCTCCACTTCCAGTAATTGCCATGCAAAGCAATCTATCCTTCCCAGTCTGCCACATTCTTCTGGCTTCCCATAAACCATCCACCAAGAAATTTTATCTCAGCAAGTGGAAAAGATTCATAATCTGGTCTCAGGAAAAGGGAGTAAAGCCTATTTCGGCACCGCTTTCTATGTACTAGATTATCTAATCTCCTTCATTCAGGAGCGTCAACGTCATGTATTCGAGTACACTTGGCAGCAATCTCCAACTTCCACAGTGATTTCAAAGACTTTTCTTTGATTTCACACCATCTCTGTAAAACCTTTTTGAAAAGTGTTGACACACATCAGCCTCCCCCCCTCAAACAGCTGATCGAGCCCTGGAGTTTGACACATTAGTTCTACAAGACTTGACTCGCTCTCCCTTTGAATCTGCTGCTAAGTGTGATTTGAAATTCTTATCCTGGAAAACTTTATTCTTGGTGGCCATTAGTTCAACAAGATGAATTTCTGAATTGCAGCCCTTGTGCACAAAATGTCCTTACGTAGTGTTCCAAAAGGACAGAGTATCACTTTCGACTAATCCCTCCTTTTTTTACCCAAAGTTATTTCGGACTTGACTATTAATCAAACGATAACTACCAGTTATCCAATGATCTACCAGTCTTCTTTCCAAAATTTTCTAACAAAGGAGAGTGTTCATTACATTTGCTTGACGTGCATAGACAATTGTGTTTTTATCTTGACAGATCTAAATCATTACGAACATCTGGCCAATTATTTGTGTCATTCTCAGGACCAAAATTGTGAAGATCTGTTTCCAAAGTTACTTTATCTAAATGGTTGAGAGATTGCATTTGCTTTATTTGTCAATGGAACAAGGCATCTGATATTGTTAATCCTTGTTCATTCCTTACGCCTGGGTTATCGGTTCCGACCTCGGAACCGAGCCGGCCATCTTCCAAGCTCGCAACAGCCACAAACTCTCGAGCTAAATTCTTACCCACAATTCCCCTCTCCCTGTTACCCCAGATTTCGTTTACCGCATCGCCATTCAGTCATATCAAGCCACTTCTCTTGAGTTAAGTAAACTTCTTTGATAATACTTTATCGTATTACGGTTATTCTCTGTTCTAAATTTGTTGAATAGTTATCTCTTACCCTATCGTATCTAGAAACTCCTTTTGGTTTCCTCTAGCCCTTCTTTCTTACCGTGAGGTAACTCCTTTACCATAATTGGTAAATTCTTTCCTGCTTTACCTTTGGATATTTCTCGTACCATTGTTGGTACCTTCTTCCTTCCTTTTCTTCTTCCCCTTATCATGGCGGAGAAAAAAAGTAGTCCAGGACTTAAAAGCCGTGTGGATTGTGGGCATAAATTGCGTATTTTGGATGCACATGCGTTATGTGTTTACTGTTTGGGTGTGCCTCACTTGACTGTTGACCCGCCTTGCGGGATTTGTGCTAATTTCTCTAACAAGACTTTGGAGGAAAGGAAAAATAAGCTGATTTTAAAGGGACTACTTAAATCTTCCTTTTCAGAGGCTATTTCTCGGTCAGAGGCTTCAACCCCTCCCAGTTCCCATAAGAAAACAGATGGACACAAGAAGGCCAAGTCTCTCCCATCGTCTTCTGCTGGGGACAACCAGGAACCGAGACCTAAGAAGGCCAAATTTTCTAGTTCGGATTAGACTTACTCGGCCCCGAGGCTTTCTGTGCCTAGTTCTTCGGCACCGAGTTTTGTGTCCTATACTTCATCGGAACCGAGGGGCCCCTCTGTTCAGACTTCCGTATCGGCACCAACCTTTTCCTCGATGCAGACCTTTCCAGCGTTGATGGTTCTGACGTCAGCTTCTGCTTCGACTCCGACTGTTTTCACAACACCGACTATTCTCTCGGTACCGACGAACTCTTTTTCCACACAGACTCTTTCGGCACCTACCATAGTGCCAACTACCACTTCGGCACCAACCTCGCCGGTGCAGACCTTACCTTTGGTGCCGATGATCACCTTGATGCAGACGCCAGTAGTGCAAGCCTTTACGGCTCCGTTGTTTTCGGTGCAGATGCCTATTTTAGCACCGTCTAAAGACCCCGTTGTTGGCACCGAGTTTCCTGCATCCTTGAATAGACCTGACTCCCCTTCAGCTATGTCTGTGAGATCCACTAGAAGCCCCTCGGAACATGATGTGGTAGCCTTGTGGATCATTTGCTTTTGGCCAGAGGTATCCAACCCTCCAGGAACTACACTTCCTTTGTTGGTGATCACCCTTCTCCAAGGATTCCTATGTATTCTCCTCCTTCATTGCCTTTGAAGCCCCCTGCTGTAGCACAGACTTCCCTCACTTCGGCTCCTTTCGTGGACCTCACTAAGGAGTCACAGTCGCCTTTGTGGCAGGAGAAACTTATCACTCCAGTCACTGCTCTGGATGCTAGCTGTGACTTACCTCCTGTTTTTCACAGCCATCCAGGGACTCCGAGTTGGCGGGCTGATTTGCTTGAGTGTGGTGTGACCTCCTCAGGTGGACCAGCCTTCCAACTCATGGAGAAGGTTCTCGCCTTTGTTGGCAATCCTGTGCTGTCAATGCCGCTGTGCTCCTCTGGACTGCAGTTTACACAAGACACCTCTGGCGAACACCGGATGTCCTTCAAGGATGCATCTGCAGTCATAACATATGGGTTGTCCTGCCTCAGGCAGCCCTTCGGTCGGCCGGATTCCAAAGTCTGGGTCTGGCCTCTGCTGATGTCGCACTTTCCCCGACGTCAGAGCGTCTGGGATATAAAAGCATCAGCCGACGCCATTTTCCTCAGTCTTTCTTGCCGCGCGGTGCCCGAAGCAGAAGCTGTTCGCAAGTGCCGGTCGGTCAGATCCATTGATTTCAGCTACCGAAGACTTCGAAAAAGCTAAGTACCCCGTTGGGGACTCTTTCTTGCCTCAGCCGATGTCAGATAAAGTAAATAATTGTTTAACTTGTGAGAAACAAATACCTCATAAGGATTTCCATTCCTACTGCCTTCCTTGCTTAGGCCCAGACCACGACGTATCGTCCTGTTCAGCCTGTGCTTCCTTCAACCGACGAACTCTTAGATGTCAGTCGGAGTTTGCAGAGGAATTTTTTGGGGCTAGTTTTGCATATAAAATGCTGTCGGAGACTCCGACATCACATTTGGTGAAAAAACGGAAGGACAAGGACCGACACTCGTGGACCGCGGTTTCGGCTGAAACCACGGTAAAGCCTACCGCGAGTGTCTCGGTTTCGGCCGAAACAGAGTCCTCGGAGATTCCTTCATCCGAATCCACTCAACTGACCACCGCGGCCTGGGAGGCCCCGGCTGAGTCGGCTACCAAGCTACCTACCGAAACCAGTGTCCAGGATATGTCCGACACCATTCCCTTGGACATATCTACTCCTGCATGTGGGGCAGCTAGGCCCCCTGCTTCCATGTCCATTAAGGCCTTCTCCAGGGCTAAAGCTGCTAAACTTTCTAAGGCTTTGCCTCCTAAGACTACTTCCCAGAGGCCTTCCTCTAGTACTCAGATGCTCAGCCTTGCAGAGGACCTTATTTCTTTAATTAGAGGTTCACAACCTCACCCGGACAGGGCCTCTCACCCTCCACCAGACAAAAGGCCCAGGACTGAGCCTTCTGACCCACACTCTTCAGATGAGTCCACGGATGGTTCTGAGTTGTCAGACCACCAGGAGGAGGCTTATTCGCCCTATGAGGATTCTGATGCTGAAGAATCTATCCCTTCGGCCTCCCCTCCTGAAGAGTTTTCCTTTGGTGAGACCCTACACTCCATGAGAGAGCATTTTCAATGGCAAGGTCAGGAATTCTCTGATTCTAGAAAAAGATTAAGGACCTTTTTACATTTGCCTCAGCATAGGCCCTTAGCTATACCTCCTGTTTTGAATGTAATTGAGGATGTGTACAATGATGTCAGTACAGCCCCTGATACTCTTCCCCCCGGCCCCTGCCAAACCTGATAGATACTACAGGGTCCCGGATTCTCATTTCCATCTCTATAAAGCCCATTCTGCAGACCCAGAAACTATTACTCTGGACCCTAAAGGGGTTGCGGCTGCCACTGCCAAAAATCCTCTACCTTCTGAAAGAGAGTCTAGAGCTTTAGAGAGAGGGGGAAAGAAGATATATACTTCTGCAACTCTTTCCATCAGGGCTCTAAATTGTCAATTTCATATGATACAGTACCAAGAGTATTTGTTAGATGAACTGAACAAGAAGATTTCTTCTCCTGAGCACCTTGACCGTAAATCCCTTTAGGATTTGGTACACAACTTACAGCAGGTTAGTAATCATTTCTTAGTGTGGTTATGATGCATTGGAGGCTTCATTTAGGTCAGCTATGACTGGGGCAGTTATTTGTAGGCATGCCTGGCTGAAGGAACAATCTTTGCCAGACCATGTTAAAGCTAAACTCCTGGATGCTCCAATGGAGAAACAAAATTTATTTGGCTCCTCTGCTCAGGAGGTCTTAAATAAGTATGAAGAAAAGGCAAAATCTGTGCAAACAGTTAAGGATTTTCTACAAGTACAACCACCGAGATTTAGCAGAAACTGGCCTACTAAGAATTGGTCCTTTCCAGACTCGGACAGAGCCCAGAGAGGCAGGAACAGACGTCCCAGAGGCAGAGGCCAATCTAGGGGCTCTTACAGAGGCCGTCAGTGGCAACCTGCCAACCAGAGAGGTAGTGCAACAGCAGCAACAACAACTACTACACCAGGACAGGCTCAATGACTTTACTCTGATTCCGCCCACCAGGGTTCAACTGGAAGCACCCTTGGGCGGAAAGCTTGCTTTATTCTCAAAAAAATTGGCATTACATTACAAGGGACACATGGACACTGCAAATAATAAACAAAGGATACAGGTTCCACTTCCACACTTTGCCAAAAAGAAACGGAATGCCAAACCTACCACCAAATCAGAGGGCAGAGGCTTTAAAGCAGATCAACAACTTGCTTCAAATGAAAGCTATAGAAAAAGTACCACTTTCAGAACAAGGCCAAGGATTTTACTCCAGACTATCCCTGGTACCAAGAAAAGAAAATCAATGGAGGCCTCTTCTCGACCTGTCCGCACTGAATACTTTCCTCATTGTGCCAAAATTCAAGATGCTGACCCTACAGCAACTTCTTCCCATGTTGGGCAAGGAGTCTTGGCTGGTGACTCTAGATCTCAAGGAGGCATACCTGCACGTCCCTATTCGACCAAACTGTAGAAGACACCTCAGATTTCTTGCAGGATCAGAGCATTATCAATTCTCAGCATTGCCCTTTGGCTTATCTACTGCGCCCAGAGTATTCACGAAATGCCTGGCATCAGTAATTGCACACTGCAGACTTCAGGGGATTCAAATCTACCCTTATCTGGACGACTGCCTTATACAAGCGGACAACAAGGTAAATTTGATAAAAGACTTGGCCTATGCCATCTGCCTACTACAGGCATTGGGATACACAGTCAGCATCCAAAAATCAAGACTGGTTCCATCCCAAAGGATAACCTTTCTGGGTGCGGATCTAGACACAACCACCCAAATGGCCTTTCTCACAGAAGAAAAACAAAAACAACTTCCAGATTACTTCATGAATCTGACAAGACAAGCTCAGCTTACTGCAAGGAAAATCCTGCAGGCCCTGGGTTACATGGCATCCTGCATAATTCTGATACCACAGGCCAGGCTGCATATGAGAAAATTACAGTGGTACCTAAGGAGTGTATGGTCTCAACACAGTCACAGTTTGGAAACTTTGATACCAATCATTCCTTGCCTTTAAAAGGAATTCCTGTGGTGGGCTCAAGCCTGCCAGTCCAACAGAGGGTTGCCTTTCAACAAACCAAAAACAAAACAAACCATCACCACGGACGCTTCAGACCGAGGATGGGGAGCACACATGGAGGACAAATGTATCCAAGGCCTATGGTCTCAAAGACAGCTACACATGCACATAAACCAAAAGGAAATGCTGGCAGTGATGCATGCAATCGAGGCTTTCAAACCCTTCCTCCATCAAGGCCACCTGTTAATAAGGACAGACAACACCACGGTCATGTGGTACATAAACAAGCAGGGAGGCACACACTCCTACCCTCTATGCCGGCTGGCTATGAATCTATGGGACTTATGCCTGAAACTCAATATCCAACTGCAGCCCCAGTTCGTGCCAGGAAAGGAAAACACACTGGCAGACAGCTTAAGCAGAGCTACCATGGATGCACACGAATGGATGCTGCACCCAGACATCTTCCAACTCATAACAAAGGCATGGGGAACACCGGAGATAGATCTATTCGCATCCCCCCTCAACCATCAACTGAAGACATTCTGCTCAAGGACATACCACCCACAAGCATGGAGGGTGGACTCTCTCTCTTTCAGCTGGAAAGCTCTAAAAGTATATGCCTTCCCACCTCTCCCTTTAATGTACAAGGTTCTACTGAAGATCAGGGAGGAACAGCCAAGAGTGATTCTGATAGCTCCAGACTGGCCAAGGCAACACTGGTATCCACTATTGAGGAGCATGTCACAGGCAAAACCATGGCCTCTCCCCCTATGGCCTCTTCTTCTGACGCAGAACAATTTCAAGATCATGCATCCCAACTTAAAAACATTGCAGCTAACTGCCTGGAAAATTCCTTAAAACCAAAACAAAATGTTTTATCACAGACAGTGAAGGACATTATCATGGAAGCTCGCCAGCCTTCCACAAGGAAGACATACTCAGCTAAATGGAAAAGATTTTTCATCTGGAACACATCAAAAGGCTTAGATGTGACCGTGGCAAACATGACACATATTGTGGAACAGTTCTGCTAAGTATTCCAGAATGGCCTTTCCTATTCTTCCATTAAGATTCATGCCTCAGCAATTTCAGCAGAATACAATTTGGATCCACCTATCTTCTCACACCCTCTACTCAAGCAATTTCTGAGAGGGATCAAAAATATGAAACCTCCAAGAAAACCTCCTTTACCTGCTTGGGATCTCAACTTTGTCTTGGAGAAACTAACACTTCCTCCCTTTGAACCAGCAGCATCAGCGGATCTCCAGTTTGTCTTGGAAAACTGCATTCCTTCTGGCAATAACTTCAGCAAGAAGAGTATCTGAGTTACAAGCATTAATGGCAGTACAGCCATTTCTTATCTTCCATCAGGACAGAGTTACACTAAGAACTAATCCTACTTTTATGCCAAAGGTGGTATCTAGGATATCCTTGAACCAAGCTATTAACTTGCCTACGTTCTTCCCAAATCCACAGAATAGAGGGGAAAAACTTCTGCACACCCTGGATATACACAGACAACTACGCTACTACTTGGACAGAACTAAAAGTAGCAGAAAAACTGACCAACTATTGGTAGCATATGCTGCTGGGGTGCAAGGAAAAGCAATTTCCAAACAGACAATTTCAAAATGGATAGGAAATTGCATTCGATTTTGTTACTCCTTTCATGGAAAGTCAGTTCCTGCAAACATCAGGCCTCATTCCACAAGGGCCACGGCCACCACTACAGCCTTCCTAATGAGGGTGGCTACCAAGGACATTTTAGAAGCTGCTACTTGGAGCTCCATGCATACATTTACCAAACATTACAATCTACCTTTATACTCCAGATCCAGAGCAGGCTTTGCTACTGCAGTCCTGCAGGGGATCTTAACTACACCATCCTTTTATTAGTGCCTCCTCCCCCAGATTAGCTATGGTATTCTACCCATATGTTATGACTGCAGATGCATCCTTGAAGGACATAGTACAGTTTTGTATCTACCATAAATGTAGATGTCCGATAGGTATGCATCTGCAGTCAGGTTTACCCTCCCTCCTACCCCTCTGTGGTATTCCTAGGGTGTTTACCCCTCTTTTAGCTAGCTGGGGGAATCTATTATGGTGTATTTGTTTGTATATACTTGTGTATATATATATATATATATATATATATATATATATATATATAATTTTGCAAATGTTTGGAATTCTATTGCATTTCTCCAAATTTAGCCTTCCTAGAGGGCACCTGGCATCTGGGGCAAGAAAACTGAGGAAAATTAGGCTGATGCTTTTATACCCCAGACGCTCTGACGTCGGGGAAAGTGCGACATCAGCCGAGGCCAGACCCAGACTTTGGAATCCGGCCGACCGAAGGGCTGCCTGAGGCAGGACAACCCATATGTTATGACTGCAGATGCATACCTATCGGACATCTACATTTATGGTAGGTACAAAACTGTACTTTACAGGGGCCTCAGAACATACTCCCACTGGAGGCTCCTCTTGTGTTGTCTTCTCCAGATTCTCCCCCTGAGGAAGTTCATCACAAGAGTTCATGTAAGAGGAAGCACGTGGACTCCCCAGAAGAGTCCCCCACAGAAGACACAGACTTTGATGATGGGGAAGGGTCCCCTCGGTCATCCTCTGAGGTATCCTTTGGAGATATCCTCGAAATACTTAAGCAAAGAGGTGATTGGCGGCCCTCTAACCCGACCTCTGAAGAGTCTGTGTTCCTGCAGGCCTTTCGTGCCCGACCCCTTAACTCTTGGGTTACTCCATCTGCCGACGACCTTGTCCGGCTCGTCGTGCAGCATCCATGGAAGGCTCCTGATACTGTTGGCGCCATTCCCTGCAGGCCAGATAAAATCCTGTCCCCTCCAGATAGTGAGCCTCACTGGTCCAAAGGTCTTCCTGTAGATGCCTTGGTGGTGGCGGCCGCCACAACAAAAAAGGATCTGGCGGAAGAAAGCCAGACTGTCCACCCACCCAACAAAGAGTCCCGGGCACTGGACAGATTGGGGAAACGTACCTTTGCATCAGCGACCTTTGCAGTCAGGTCCCTGAATTATATGGCACATTTTACCAGGTTTCAAAGAGACTTGATTTCTGAGCTCTCTGAAACCCTGGCTGGAGCTGTGTCTGATGAGGTCCAGGACAAAGTGGTCTCACAGTTAGCTACCCTTGAATCGATTTCTAACTCCTCCATGCGTCTGATTTCTCACGTATCAGAAGGAGCAGCTAGAGCAGCGGGTGCAGACATAGTCATGAGATGGCATGCCTGGATGAGCTTGTGTGATTTTGCGGAACCTTTTAAGGCTTCCTTTCTGAATGCTCCCATTGAAGCCTCTTCTTTGTTTGGACCCAAGGTTAAAGACATACTGGCTAGGTGTGAACAGGACGGTAAGAACTTTTCTGCCGTGGGTGTCTGCTATTCTTCCCCTCAACGGGCTTTCTCCAGAAACCAGAAGAGTGGGAAGATGTGGCACAAAAAGTCTCAGGGTTCTTTCCATGACACACGAGCCGAGTTTTCCCCTAAAGGCAGGGGGGGAACTAATATGGAAGATGCCCCTTTCGGGGCAGAGGAGGTCCGTGTAACCAGGGTTCCAGAGATTCTTTCTCTGGCCAGTCCTACCAGCACTCCTGAAGATCGGCCCAACTGCTTTCCTCTGGAAGCGGTTGGGGGTCATTTCTCTTGTACCCTTTTGCCTGGCTAACCATTACCACCGTTCTTGGGTACGAGAGATAATTACCACAGGTTATCATATTCCCTTTGATCTTTGTCCCGCCCCACTAAGGAGCTTACCCGACGTTCCACCCAGTCAAAGGGTAGAACCAGCATTAGAGATTTCAAAGCTGCTAAGAAAAAGACTCATCCAAATAGTCCCACCAGACCAGATAGGATCCGGATTCTACTCAAGATTATTTTTAGTGCCAAAAAAGATCGGGGACTGGAGACCAATCTTGGATCTCAGTGTGCTAAACAAATTCGTAGAAGTACAGAAATTCCGGATGGTCACAATACAGTCTATCCTCCCATTATTGGGGGCAGGCGATTGGATGTGCTTTATAGATCTTCAAGATGCGTACTACCACATAAAGGTGGACAGACCATCAAGACGATTCCTTCGCTTCCGTGCGGGAGCCAGTCATTACCAGTTCCGAGTACTGCCCTTCAGACTCTCTACAGCCCCCAGAGTGTTCACCAAGTGCATGGCAGTTGTCACAGCTCACCTGCGACTGCAAGGATTCCGGGTGTTTCCATATCTAGACGACTGGCTCATCACCGCTCCCATCAGACATCTTTTGGAAAAAGAAGTAAATTTAGTTTACCTCCATCTTCATTATACAAAGAACCATGTAAAACTGGCACCTTTCCTTGTGGAAGGTGTAAAGCCTGTAAATACATTGTACCTTGTTTTTCATTTATTAATGATGTTAAGTTTATTCCTGTTAAGCAATTTTGTTGCAATTCAGTAGGGGTTATTTATGCTCTCTGTTGTCCATGCAATATTTATTACATAGGAGAAACAAAAAGAGCTTTTAAACTGAGGCTGTTAGAGCATATAAGGGACATTAATAATGGTAATATAGAAAGCCCTGTAGCTCTGCATTTTTTAGAATGTCATAATAAAAGTAGTGTAGGTTTAAAAGCTACTATTTTAGAACAAGTAAAGCTATCATTGTATTGTCAGCAGGATGTTAAAACTGTTTTACTGCAAAAAGAAGCTTTACTTATTTTAAAGTATAAAACTATGTCTCCTTATGGGCTCAATGAAGAGTTCAATTGGAGAGCATTGCTTAATTAATTATTTAATTGTTTAATTGGTTTATTGGTTTGTTATAAAAGAATGGGTGCTTGTACACATTTTTATTCTCCTTGAAGGCTTTGGCCGAGACGTCAGAGATTTTATTAAAAGATTTGCTGGATACTGTGTTCGTTGTTTTGCTATCTTTTGGAAAAAGCTTTGGTATACTCTCTTCACACCACAGAAAGTTTAGGTATAACTATAAACTGCAAAAATCCAACCTATCCCCATCCCAGTCCATAGAATTCACTGGGGTCCTGTTGGATACAAAGAACTACACACCATCGATTCCAGAGCGCAGAGTCTTAAGGATAAAACAACAACTCATACCCATCCTCTCAAGGGAAAGATCGATAGCACATTCTGTTCTCCAACTGTTGGGTTCCATGGCAGCTTCCATCACTATTGTCCCCCTCGCGAGGTTTCACATGAGGCTTTTACAATGGTTACTACTCACCCAGTGGTACCCTTTTTAGTCTCCTCTCTCATCCCAGATTCGGGTGACTCAGAGATGCAAACAAGACTTAATTTGGTGGATGTCACAGAACCCGTCACAATGGTCTCGCCCCTTCACACCTCAACAGCCCAAAGCCACAGTGACCACGGACACGTCCCTGATGGGGTGGGGGGGGGGCTTTTCAGAGGTAGACGGTCCAAAGCACGTGGTCAGACCTAGAGGCCCATCTGCATATAAATGTCCTAAAACTGGGGGTGGTGCTTCTAGCGTTGCAACCATTTCACCCCCCTTCTTCCATCAGGGACTATTGCAATACAGTTGGACAACATGGCTATAGTCTGGTACATCAACAAACAAGGCAGAACCAAATCCTACCCTCTTTGTCGGGAGGCCCTGAGGATATGGCAATGGGCGATGGCTACCAACCGCTTTCTTTTAGCAACACACATTCCCGGGAGTTCCAACGTGATAGCTGACAGATTGAGCAGGTGCATTCTGCAACCTCACGAGTGGTCTCTGAATCCTCTTATAGTGGTGGAGATTTTCAACCGCTGGGGTTTCCCTTGCTGCGATCTTTTTGCATCCCCAGTCAACTGCAGGTGCAGCAATTACTTCGCCCAGATTCCCTCTCGGGGGCAGTCACCCAGGGACGCTCTAGTTCACGATTGGCCCTCTGATCTGCTTTATGCCTTTCCCCCCTCTTCCTCTCATTCCCCAGTTCCTGAAGAAAGCCTGCCAGTTGAAGAGCAAGATAATCCTCATTGCGCCATATTGGCCTCTGCAAATTTGGTTCCCCTTCTTATGGCCTCACCTGCTAGATCAACCATGGATTCTCGATCTTACTCCGGATTTGATCTCCCATCCGCAGAACCTGATTCACCCCAACCTGAACAGCCTGAAGCTCACAGCTTGGCTCCTCCACTTCCAGTAACCAAACCTCCACAATGAACCAAAAATAAAGGAAAGGAAAACAAATCCAGGCCAACACAGGTTTATTAACGAACACACAGACGAAGGTTTACCTAGGTTTCGTCCACGTAGGACTTCTTCAGAATACTGAAGTCACAATTAAAACCATGTATATGTATGCAACCCCAATCCTCCACTTCCAGTGATCGCCAGGCAGACTGATCTTCTTCCCCAGCCCGTGACATTCTTATTGCATCTCATAAGTCTTCCACCAGAACTACTTATCTCAGCAAGTGGAAAAGGTTTACCATTTGGCTGAAGGAAAAACAGATAGACCCCTTTTCAGCACCAGTGCTGGTGGTACTGGAGTATTTCAGCACCAGTGCTGGTGGTACTGGAGTACCTGTCCAGTTTATTCCAATCCGGCCTATCTACTTCTACCATTTCAGTTCATTTGGCTGCGATACCTAATTTTCACAATGGTGTCCATGACTCTTTCTTATGTCACACAAATTATGCAAGAGTTTTCTAAAAGGCGTAAATCATTTGAAGCCCCTTTTTAGAGAACCTAGCCAGCCATGGGATTTGTCTTTAGTTCTACAAGCGTTGACTACGGCTCCCTTTGAACCAGCTTTTTTTTGCGACCTCAAGTTTCTTTCTTGGAAAACTTTGCTCTGATATTTTTAATCCTCATTCACTCCTTACGTATGGGTATCAGTTCTGACCTCGGAACCGAGCCGGCCATTTTCCAAGCTCGAGTCAGCTTCAAACTCTCGAGCTAAACTTTTACCCACAATCCCCCTCTCCGTTACCTCAGATTTCATTTGCTGCGTTGCCATTTAGTCGTGTCAAGCTGCTACTCTTGAGCTAAGTACAGTTGTTTGTTGTTTAATAACCATTTATTTGACTTTTCTGTCAGAAAAGTTTCTATTTCATTGTCTCTTACCCTATCGCAACTAGCGATCATACTTTCTTCAGGTTTTTCTTCTCTTTCTTTATACCACGAGTTAAATTCCCCTTACCATCGTTAGTAGTTCTTCCCCTTTTCTCTTACCTTAGGGTATTCTTTTGTACCATTGCTGGTACCCTTTTCTGCTTTCTATTTTAACTGTTATGGCAGATAAGGAAGGTAGTCCGGGGTTTAAACGGTGTTCTGATTGTGGATACAAACTACCTACTTCTGATGCACACTCTTTGTGCGTTTATTGTTTGGGGGGGTCCCATTTGTCTGTTGAGCCGCCCTGTACTATTTGTGAGAATTTTTCAAATAGAACCTTGTTGGAAAGGGAAAACAAGCTGTTACTGAAAGGACTTCTTAATTCTCTGTTTTCAGAGGCTGTTTCTGGGTCGGAGGCCTCAACACCTCCTAGAGACCATAAGAAAATATTGGATGTTCCAACCAAAGCTAAATCTTTGCCTTTGTCCCCGGCTGGGGACTCCCGCCAACCAAGACCTAAAAAGGCTAAAGTTTCGGCCCCGGAGTTCACTCAGTCAGCCCCACTGCTTTTGGTGCCTAGACCTTCAGCACCGAGGCCTTCGGCTCCATTGGTGATCTCGGCTCCGTCTTCCCCTGCAGCCTTCACTATATTGGCACTGAGGGGCTCCTCGGTCCAGACTATTACCACTGTATCTGCACCGACCGTTCAGTTGGCGCAGACCCTGACCACGTCAGCTCCGACATCTTCCTCAGAACCGACTTTATTGTTGACTCCAGTTTTCAGTTCCATCTTCGGTTCCAACAACCACTTCGACACCAATCCCTGTGTCGGTGCAGACCATGACCTCGGCACCGATTACTTCTTCGGTGCAGACTCCCATAGTCCAGTCTCTCGGCATCGTTGTTCTCGGTGCAGACTTGTGAGATGGGCACTGAGTCTGCCTCTTCTGTGGACTGGCCTGTTTACCCCTCAGTTTCTGTGAGGTCCACTAGAAGCCTTTCCAAACATGATGTGTTGCGTCTTGTGGACCAGGTACTCTTGGCCGGAGGTATCCCACCCCCCCCAGGAACTATCCTTCCTTGGGAGGTGATCACCCATCTCCAAAGACCCCTTCCTATTCTCCTCCTTCATTGCCTTTGAAGTCCATGGATATAGCACAGTCTTCCCCTTCTGCGGTTCCCTTTTTGGATCTCACTAAGGAACCGCAGTTGCCTTTGTGGCAGGAAAGTTTTGCTACGACCCAGGATGTCAGTTATGACACGCATAGTTTGCTGCTCCACAGCTATCCAGGGACTCCGGGTTGGCAGGCTGAGCCACTTAGAGGAGGGGTGACCCCTGTTCTAGACTTTCACTCCACTTCAGGCAGACCAGCCTTCCAACTGATGGAGAAGGCTTTCCCTGCTGCTGGTGATACTGGACTGTCTATCCCTCCGCTCTCCTGTGGTACATTGGTTTAACAAGTCGCACCGAGTGGACACCGGGTGCAAGGGCCTCAGGACATAATCCCACAGGAAACCCCTTTTCCACCGTCTTCCCCAGGTTCTCCCACTGAGGAAGTTCACCGGATATGTTCGTGTAAGAGGAAGCACATGGACTCCACAGAGGAGTCCCTTACTGAAGACACAGATTTTGATGAGGGGGAAGGATCCCCTCGGTCACCCCTGAGGTATCCTTTGGTGATATCCTCAAAATCCTGAAACAGAGAGGTGACTGGCAGTCCTCTAATCCGACCTCTGAGGAATCTGTGTTCCTGCAGGCCTTTTGCGCCCGTCCCCCTACCTCCTGGGTTACTCCACCTGCTGATGAACTTGTCTGGCTTATTGTGCAGCATGCGTGGAAGGCTCCTGACACCATCAAAGCTATTTCCTGGAGGCCAGATAAGATTTTGTCCCCTCCTGCTACGGATCCCCATTGGTCAAAAGGTCTTCCTGTAGATGCTTTGGTGGTGGAGGCCGCAACAAAAAAGGATCTGGCAGAAGAAGAAAGCCAGACTGTCCATCCACCTAACAAAGAGTCGCGGACCCTGGACAGGATAGGGTAGTGCACCTTTGCATCAGTGACCTTTACTATCAGGTCCCTGAATTACATGGCACACTTTACCAGGCTCTGAAACCTTGGCTGGTGCCGTGTCTGATGAGGTCCGTGACAAAGTGACCTGTCAGCTTGCTACCATTGAGTCAATATCTAACTCCTCTATGCGACTGATATCTCACGCATCAGAAGGAGCAGCTAGAGCAGCGGGATTCAGCTGTGGTCTTAAGATGACATGCATGGATGCGCTTGTGCAATTTCGTGGAACCCTTTAAGGCTTCCTTTCTTAATGCTTTCATTGAGCCCCCCTCATTCTTTGGACTCAAAGTTAAAAGCTCACTGGCCAGATGTGAACAGGACGGTAAGATCCTTTCTGCAGTAGGTGTCCATTATTCTTCTCCTCAACGTGCTTTCTCCTGAAACCAAAAGAGTGGGAAGATATGGTTCAAGAAATCTCAGGGTCCTTTCCGTGACGCACAGGCAGAGTTCTCCCCTAGAGGTAGAGGGGGGAAACTCTCAGGGAAGACTCTTCTTTCGGGGCAGAGGGGGTCCGCGTAACCAGGGTTCCAGGGATTCTTTCCCTGGCCAATCCTACCAGCGCTCTTGAAGAGCGGCCCAACTCCTTTCCTCTGGAGGTGGTTGGGGGACATTTCTCCTTGTACCCTTCTGCCTGGCTAACCATCACCACCGATTCTTGGGTACAAAGGATTATAACCAGAGGTTATCATATCCCCTTCGATCTTTGTCCCATCCCTTCAAAAAACCTTCCTGACGTTCCACCCTGTCAAAGGGAAGAAGCAGCACTAGAGGCAGAAAAGCTGCTACGAAAGAGTGTCATCCAAATAGTCCCTCCAGACCAGATAGGATCTGGATTCTACTCAAGACTATTTTTGGTACCAAAGAAAACCGGGTACTGGAGATCAGTTTTGGATCTCAATGTATTGAACAAGTGTGTGAGAGCACAAAAATTCCGGATGGTCACAATATAGTCTATCCTCCCGTTTTTGGAAAAAGACAATTGGATGTGCTCGATAAGATGCGTACTACCACATAAAAGTGGACAGACCATCAAGAAGATTTGTGCGCTTTAGTGCGGGAGCCAGTCACTACCAGTTCAGAGTACTGCCCTTCAGACTCTCTACAGCCCCCAGAGTGTTCACAAAGGGCATGGCAGTTGTCACAGCTCACTTGTGACTTCAAGGATTCCAGGTGTTTCCATACCTAGACTGGCTCATTTCCGCCCCCACCAGACATTTATTAGAAGAAGTCCTGGCATTCTCTCTCCTCACTGCACAAAGGCTAGGTATAACCATAAACTGGCAAAAATCCAATCTCACCCCATCTCGGTCGACAGAATTCATAGGGGTTATCTTGGACACAAAGAATTGCAGAGCTGCCATTCCAGAGCACAGAATTTTAAAGATAAAGCAACAACTGATTCCAGTCCTTTCAAGGGAGAAATCCATGGCTCACTCGGTTGTACAGCTGTTGGGTTCCATGGCAGCCTCCCTCACCATAGTCACCCTGGCCAGGTTTCACATGAGACTTCTACAATGGCTACTGCTCACCCAGTGTTATCCCTTTCAGCATCCTCTTTCAGCCATGATTCAAGTAACCCACAGGTGCAAACAGGATTTAAATTGGTGGATGACACACAATCTGTCACAATGGTCTCGCCCTTTTTCCCCCAGCAACCCAAGGCCACAGTGACCACGGATGCCTCCCTGATGGGGGGGGGGGGTTATGTCAGGGACAGACTGGAGGCCCATCTGCATATAAATGTTCTAGAGCAGAGGGTGGTGCTTCTGGCATTGCAAGCATTCCATCCCCTGCTGTCATCTGGGACAATTGCAATTCAATCAGACAACATGACGGTGGTCTGGTACATCAACAAACCAGGTGGAACCAAATCTTACCCCCTTTGTCGAGAGGCAATGAGGATATGGCAATGGGCGATGGCTACCAACCGTTTTCTTCTAGCAACGCACATTCCCGGGAGTTCCAACGTGATAGCAGACAGGCTCAGCAGGTTCATTCTTCAACCTCACAAGTGGTCCTTGAATCAGCGGAGATTTTCCACCACTGAGGCCGTCCTTGCTGCGACCTCTTTGCATCCCCGACCAACTACAAATGCAGCAACTACTTCGCCCTGATTCCCCCTCCGGGACAGTCACCCAGGGATGCTCTAGTCCACGATTGGCCCTCGTGTCTTCTTTACACATTCCCACCCTTTCCCCTCATCCCCAGTTTCTGAAGAAAGCCCGTCGGTTGAAGAGCAAGGTGATTCTCATAGCTCCATACTGGCCTCGACAGATTTGGTTCCCTTTCCTTTGGTCTCACCTACTAGATCGACCATGGATTCTCCATCCAACCCCTGAGTTGATCTCACATCCACAGAACCTGATTTATCCCAATTTGAACAGCCTGAAGCTCACAGCTTGGCTACTCCAATTCCCTTGATTGCCAGGCAGAATGATCTTTCTTTACCAGTACGTGACATTCTCATTGCATCTCATAAGTCTTCCACTAGAATTATCTATCTGTGCAAATGGAAAAGATTTATCTGTTGGCTGAAAGATAAACAAATAGATCCCTTCTCAGCACCAGTGTTGATAATACTAGACTATCTGGCTGACCTCTTCCAGTCGGGCGTATTGGCTTCTACCATTAGAGTTCATTTGGCTACAATTTCTAATTTTCATGAGGGTGTCCAAGAGTCCTCTCATATGTCCCACAAGTTGTGCAAGACCTTCATAAAAGGTGTGAATCATCTGAAGCCACCTTTTAGAGAACCTATTCATCCATGGGATTTATCATTAGTTCTACAAGCTCTGACAATGCCACCTTTCGAACCAGCATCTTCTTGCGACCTCAAGCATTTGTCATGGAAAACCTTGTTTTTGGTCACCACTACTTCTGCCAGACGTATTTCTGAGCTTCAAGCTTCATGTATCAAGAGTCCATACTTGATTTTTCATAGAGATAGAGTGTCTCTGAGAACTAATCCATCATTTCTGCCAAAAGTGATCTCTGAAATGTCCATTAATCAGACCATTGAATTGCCAGTTTTCTTTCCCAATCATTCAAACAGAGGAGAGTATTGCCTACATACCCTAGATATCCACAGGCAAATCCGTTTTTACTTAAACAGGACTAGGTCCTTTCGTAAATCTGACAAGTTATTTTTGGCCTTTTCTGGACATAGATTAGGAACTGCTGTTGCTAAGGTCACATTAGCTAGATGATTGAAGGACTGTGTGACCTTCATTTATACACAATGTAATATCTCATTGCCTGCTACCATGAAAGCTCATTCAACAAGATTGGTGGCAACTTCTGCTGCCTTCCATGCCAGAGCTTCCTTACATGACATCTGTGCAGCTGCAACTTGGGCTACACCTCATACCTTCATCAATCATTACAAACTGGATTTGGCCTCTAGGGGAAGAGCATCTTTCGGTTCTATGGTGCTCAGGAATGTCCTTCCATGAGAGCCTCCTAGGAATAGAGGTAGCTGGGGACTCTGTCTCATACGTAAGGAGTGAACGAGGATCAACAATATCAGATAAAGAAGTTATGTCTTACCATAACGTTCCATCTGTATTGTTGATCCTCGTTCAGTCATTACGACCCTCCCTCCTTCCCCCTCCTGTGGTTTCTAGTGGATCTCACCATCTGGTTCTCTTAGGTTATTTGACCAGAGGTAGCCTCTACCTTCTTTGACTTGCAAACTCAATCTGAGGTAACAGGGAGAGGGGGATTGTGGGTAAGAGTTTAGCTCAAGAGTTTGAAGCTAACGCGAGCTTGGAAAATGGCCGTCTCGGTTCCGAGGTCGGAACTGATACCTATGCGTAATGGCTGAACGAAGATCAGCAGTACAGATGGAACGTTATGGTAAGACATAACTTCTTTTTCTTGGTCGCCATTACTTCTGACAGACATATCTCTGAACTTCAAGCTCTATGCATCAAACAGCCTTAATCTTTCATAAAGATAGAGTGTCATTGAGAACTAATCCTTCCTTCCTGCCAAAAGTGATCTCTGAAATGTCCATTAACCAATCCATTGAATTGCCAGTTTTCTTTCCCAGTCATTCTAACAGAGGAGAGTATTGCCTACATACCCTTGACATTCACAGGCAACTTTGTTTCTATCTGGACAGAACTAAGGCTTCTCGCAAATCATATCCACTGTTCCTAGCCTACTCTGGTCCTAGACTTGGATGTGCTGTTTCTAAGGTCACATTGGCTAAATGGTTAAAAGACTGTGTAACATTTATTTACAAAACTCACGATATCCCTCTGACTACAGCCGTTAGGGCTCATTCCACCAGGTCGGTTGCAACTTCTGCTGCCTTTCATGCTAGAGCTTCTTTACCTGACATTTGTTCTGCTGCAACTTGGGCTAGACCCCATACCTTCATCAGTCATTACAAATTGGATTTGGCTTCCAGAGGAAGAGCGTTCTTTGGTTCAGTGGTGCTCAGGAATGTCCTTCCATGAGAGCCTCCCAGGAATAAAGGTAGCTAGGGACTCTGTCCCAGGCGTAAGGAATGAACGAGGATTAACAATATCAGACAAAGAAGTTATGCCTTACCATAACACTCCATCTGTATTGTTGATCCTCGTTCAGTCATTACAGCCCTCCCTCCTTCCCCCTCCTGAGGCTTATAGTGGATCTCATCATCCAGTTCTGTTAGGTTCTTTGACCAGAGGTAGCCTCTACTTCCTTTTACTTGAAAACTCAATCTGAGGTAACAGGGAGAGGGGAATTGTAGGCAAGAGTTTAGCTCGAGAGTTTGTGGCTGTCGCGAGCTTGGAAGGTGGCCGGCTCGGTTCCGAGGTCGGAACCGATAACTTGGGCGTAATGACTGAACGAGGATCAACAATACAGATGGAACGTTATGGTAAAACATAACTTATTTTTCTCTACCATCTAAGGTCAAAGCACATACCACAAGATCAGTTGCAATGTCTGTTGCCTTCCATGCAAGGGCTTGCATGGATGACATTTGTGCAGCAGCAACATGGGCCACTCCTCATTCCTTTATCACGCATTACAAATTGGATATGGTCTCCAGGGGGATAGCTTCCTTTGGTTCAATGGTACTCAGGAATATTCTTCTGTAGGGCCTCCCAGGAAACAAAGTAGATGGGGACTCTGTCACATCAGTAAGGAATGAATGAAGATTAACAACATTTATTGATTTAATTATTTTATTTTTTACATTTGTTTACCTGGAAAGTCCGACTGGATAAAAAGTCCATTTTCAGTGCAGGCCTGGGGAGACCAAAGACATACAGAGAATAAGAAGTTTAACAATTTCACATAAAATTTCTTCAGAAATCTTAACAAATCTTAACAAAATTGACATAGCATTTATAAAAAGGAACAAATTACAGTTTATAGTATTTATGCAAGCATAGTAACAGTGGGAGCAGATTACTTTATATACAGCCTTTACAAGATTGGGCAGTATTTATAAGTTTGAACTTGAGGTATGCTAAAGGAAACTATAGTGAGAGTGTAGAAGACACTAGAAGGGTTTTTGAATAGTAAGGATTTAGAAAGTTTGGTGTGACTTGGATAATGACGGAGTCATTTAACTTGGTAAGTCTGGACCAGTAACTTAGTCAAAATGTCAGCTGGCTTGGTGTATTCTAATGTAGTCATTTAGCCCGGTTCCATACATGGACAGATCCATGTGGCAGACAGGTGGACTTTTAGTAGTTTTTTGAAATGGTCTATGTTAGTGTTGGATTTGATGTCTAGTGGAAGGCTGTTTGAGGCTTTGGCGACAGTACAGGAGTAGAGGGATTCTCTACCAAGGTTTTTGTTTGTTATTTCTAGAGCAAATAGTCCTTTTATTAGAGTAGTGTGATAATAGGTTATTTTGGGCTGGAGTTTTTTGGCTGGTTTATTATTTGGTAAGCCATTTTGAGCTGGTTGTATTGTAGCAGTTGTAGCATTGTGGGGTGGGGAATTCTAGCCATGAGAGTTTTTTGAGAGAGTGGCAGTGGTGGGATCTATAGTTGGTGCCTGTAGCAAACTTTACTATTTTATTGTAACAAGTTTCTAGATTTATCTATTTTTCTTAGGTTGGTAAAGGTAGGGGATGCGTAGAGTAATGTTGAGATGAGGTGTGTTCTTGCAATAGTGGCTCTGGTGTCGGCTGTGAGGTAATGTTTGCTCCTGTAGAGGCACCCACTTTTTATGTATGTTTTTATGGCTTAGGCTATATAAATGTCAAATAACATATTCTGGTCAATAGTAACCCGTAATAGCTTAGTAGTTGAAACTGGAGTTATGATGGTATCATTGGCTGAGGAAATTTTGAAGGTAGGGGTGGTGGCAGGGGCTCTAGTAGGGTGATACAGGATTTGTTTTTTTGGGTTCAGTATTAGTTGAGCATTAGCTAGCTAAGCTTTTATAGCTGTAAATGACTGAGTTATTTGTTCTAGTTGCTAGAGCGTAGAAGCAACGCATATTAAGGTTGAATCGTCTGCGTACTGTATGAGACTGGTGTCTCTTGTGGCTGTATGGAGTTTATTTGTGAAAACTGTAAAGAGGAGAGGACCAAGGATAGAACCTTGTGGGACTCCTAGAGTAATGGGTAGAAGTGGGGAGAGTTTTTCTTGCCATAGTAGTGTTTGTTGACGGCCATCCAAATAGTCTTGAAGCCAGGCTATTGCTGTCTGGCCGAGGTTTAGTTCAGCTAGGACGTTTAAGAGTTTGGTATGAGATACAATGTCAAATGCTTTTGACAAGTCGAGGAAAGTTGATGAGACTAGATAGCCTTCACTACGGAGTTGGTTCACGGTATTGGTAAAACTTACTAGGGCTGTGGTAGTGCTGTGATTAGGTCGGAATCCATGTTGTGAGGGAGTTAGTAGATTGTTTGTTAATAGATATTGTAGCAGTTGTGAATTAATGCATTTTTCCAAGATTTTAGAAAGGGTAGACAGTATGGCTGATGGACGATAGATCTGTTGAGTTTACTGCCTTTGGAAAGTGGAATTATGTGAGCAGTTTTCCAGAGTTTGGGTGTTTTCTGTTTTGAGATGGAGCGGTTTGTTAGGATGGTGACAGGGACTGAGATGGCATCAGCTGCTATTTTCAGGTATTCTGCTGGTAAGTTGTCTGCAGCCAAGTATAGTTGCCTTAAGTTTTTTAAGATATTTTTTTTGCATTGGCAGTAGGGACAGGTTGAAAATTAAACCTATTGAGATTGTGAATTGGTGGGGGTGGAGGGGAGATGGGAGAGGAGTTAGAATCTATAAGCTGTAAAATGGATTCAGTAAAGTATTTGTTGAAATGGGTTGGAATGTCAACCTTGGCATTGGATACATTTGTGGTTGGAGTGGTGATTTGACGTGGATGTAGTATTTTATTTATGGCGGATGTTTCTGAAGTTTTGTTTGGATGTTTCTATAGTGGTCTTTTTTGTCCTATCTGATTTGTTTTTTGGCTGAGTTTCTGAGCTCTAGGTATTTTTGACAGTTTACAGTGGTTCTTTACTCGGACCATTTCTCCCAGGCTTTATCTCTTACTTTTAGTAGTGATCTGGTTGTTTTAGTAAGCCAGGGAGTATAGTTAGGTTTGATCCATAAGCTTCTGGGGGAGGGGGGGGCTGGTTTATTTAGGATACTGATAAAGCTGCTGTTGAAGTATTTGTACTGCTTCATCTAAAGAGAGTTAACTGCGTTCCCTTTGCAGTTTCTAAGTAAGGTTGTGAATTCTGAGGCATATAAAGAAGTTATGCTCCTACCATAACGTTCCATCTGTGTTGTTGATCTTCATTCATTCATTACAACTCTACAGCCATCCTCCTCTGAAAGACTCTGGATATGGTCCTAACCTATGATAGTGAAGTTGATCAGACAAAGCCTCTGCTTGCTTTCTTTCTTCCTTATGGGCAAACTCAATCTGAGGTAATATTGAGAGGGGCACTATGGGTAAAGCTTAGCTCGAGAGTTTTTTTTTTGGATAGCATATAACAGCCGACTCTGTTCCGAGGACGGAATCAACACCCATCAGTAATGAATGAATGAAGATCAACAACACAGATGGAACGTTATGGTAAGAACTTAACTTCTTTTTCATTTTCAGTAGTGTGCAATAGATGCTAAGAAAAAAAGAATAACACTGGTTGTAACAAGGCTAAAAACAAGAACATTTAATGGAGTAAGTGCTTTCATGGATACACTGCAATCAAGCAAACAGCATCGCATTTAAATACTAAAACAATCAAACTAATTATGACATCATGCAATTAACACATAGCTTACTTAAAGGAACACTGTATAGCAACTCTTAAAACAATAAAACCAATGCTTCAGTGGCTTTGACTTGAGAAAGGGTTTAAGTGAAACCATGCTGTTCAAGCCTGGAGGTTTGTCAGCATGGAATCGCAAAATCCATTCTTGTTCAACTAATTCACTAGTATTTTTAAAGTCTCCCCTTCTCATTTTAGCAGCTACAATATGAAGTACTAAAAACTTAAATGTGTGGTCCATGCCTTCCTTCATGTTATGCATAGCTAGTGCACTGTTTTCTTTAATATTCCTGATGTCCCTAAAGTGTTCTAGTATCCTGTCCTTAAGGCAACGATTCGTTTTACCTACATAGAAAGAAAAATGTTTACCACAATAGCTAAAATAAATAACATTACAGGCCCTACAGTCAGCATATATATTGGGGTCAATCTTAAAACCTAGACTGGGATACTAGAACACTGTGATGTTCTTCGTGTTTCTTGCATGATGTCATAATTAGTTTGATTGTTTTAGTATTCAAATGTGATGCTGTTTGTTTGATTGCAGTCTGAAGAAGCGGTGTGTCCGTGAAAGCACTTACTCCATTAAATGCTCTTGTTTTTAGCCTTGTTACAACCAGTATTATTGTTTTTTCTTAGTACATTTTGCTTTTTCACTGTTTTTTTAATCATCCACGGTGGTGGTGCTGCGGTAGCGTTGTCACCTCACAGTAAGACGCTGTCTGGTTCAATTCTCAGCTAGAGCATCTTCTGCGTGGTGACATGCGTGAATGGGCGTACCTTCTTTGAAGGTTGTGCATCAGGGCTGGTAACTCGGCACGTAAAAATCAACTACCAATGATTAGCGGACCGGAGTTCCGCTGTGGCGACCCCTAACCGGGAAAAGCCGAAAGACACAACAACTGTTTTTTTAATCAGTTTGGGAATTTTATTTAAAAATAGTGTGCACTAGATCCTGGTCTGTTCCTGTGCATTATTTTATCATGTGTATCTTTCTAGTATTTTTGTTGATCTATTCCTTCTTCTGTACTCGTCTAACAGTGACGCATCTTCACCAGTGAAACATAGGAGCTGCAGTGGAAGATGAAGGTTCTGAAATGAGCTTTAAAAGACTGACAAAGTAGACAAACTTTGGCACTTGAGATTTGCTGCAGACAACTGCTAGATGTTACAGTTGGGCCACAAAACCCCTTGTGTGATGTATTAGAGTGGAGTGGACATGATGGCAGCAGCAGGGGAAGGATCTCTGGGTGCTGATGATACCCCCAGTGGATGAGCAGGAGCAGAGGTGAGGACAGTAGCAGCAGTAAGCAAAATTCTGAAGTAGTGTATCCATGGGAGATTATTTCCAGGAGCAAAGCGGTAATGTTCTGACTGTATCCTGCCATGGTCAGGCCACACCATAAGTTCTCTACAGTTCTGGAGGCAACCCAAGACAAGGGACATCAGGCTGTTGGAATGAATCCAGAGAAGGGCCACCAAAAAGGTGTATGAGATGGGTGGGAAAAGGATATGACCAGAGACTACTACAGGAGTTGGAGCTTCTCACTTGGGACCAGAAGAGTTGTGGGTGGGGGTCATGATACAGGTACAAAACATCATGTTAGGCAGAATTCTGAGGTATGGGGGGGGGGGTGCACAGGCAGCAGATATGGGTATCTAAGTCTCCACAAAAGGAGACTGTTGTAGACCTTTAGAATGGGCTAGAAGGGTTGATATTGGAGAAAGACTTCACAGAAACTTCAATGTTAAATGCAGTCAAAGGGCAAACTACATACGCTTATTGTCTCATTCTTTCATCAGACAAATTTGGTAGTGTTCTGTGATGGATTAAGTAGCTTGCCTGGGATCTTCCCTTGTGAGGGGAAGATGGAGCAAAAGCAGCAGTGAGACTGGAACATGGCCTTACTATGCAGAATAAAAGTATTTAATCCAAACTTCAAACATCATATAACAAGAAAAATGCATTTAAAACGAGGTACGTGCTCTCACATCTACAAACAGATGCTTCATCAAACCATTGAGTAACTGCTACACAGAACTGATATGAATATCCCGTTAAGAAATTATCTATGCAAACTCCTAGAACTCAAATGAGGCTTTAAAAAGAGACACTCATTAAGACAATGGCCTTTGTCAGACCACAAGGTAATGATCCAATGCATTTCTACCTGCTCTGTCTTATTCCTGACCTCACCCAAATGTCTATTAAAACTAATTAAATGTATGACCTGAAAGGCAAAAATGTGATCCTTACCAGTGCTGCTGATATGCTTAGCTAGTGCATTTGTAGTTACACCCCTTACGGATCCCGCTGACATGTTCACCTGTTCTTTCTCTGAGAGAGTGGTTGGTCTTCCTAACATAAAATGCTGGACATTTCCTGCAATCTAGCAAGATATACCAAATCTCTACTTGAACAATCAACATATAAAGTAAAACTAAACAACCTACCAGCGTCTGGATATAGGTTCATAGGTTGGTACTAGGCTATCAGCCCTAGGGCCTATACAAGCCTAGCCATAACAATTCCCTGGCTATTTCTTCCCACACTATTTACTTCCCTGGACCCCTGTCTAGCAGGGCAACTGACATAATCCTCGGGGTGAATTTCCTTTCTTCCATCCAATCGTCAAGGTTCCTTTTGAAGAGGAACAAAGAGGCACTCTGCTTGACATGTATGGGCAATCTATTCCAGAGTCTGGGGAGTCTCTGGGTCAGGAACCTATCCCTCCAACATGTTTTGTTTATTGTGATGACAAGGTTTACATCCCTGGAGCGTGTGGCTGTGAGGGATTGGGATTTCTTTAAGTATAGCATGTCCAACAGCTCTGGGTTTGACTTGGCCTTGTATGTTAAGCAGAGATCGCCTCTGAGTAGACGATATGCGACAGAGTATAGCTGGAGTTTAAGGCAGTCAGAATAGGGCATCTGCTTTAGGCCTGTGATTTTTTTAGTGAGGTATTTCTGCGGCCTTTCCAGTTGTTGCAGATGTCTTGAGAGGTACATATCAAATGGGGGATTATACTCTATAATGGGTCTAATGAGGGATGAGTACAGTGGGACAATGACCTCCTTTTTTCTGGATGAAAAACCCTTAGTGATGAGGTGTGCCACATAGAAGAATTTCCTGACTGTTGTGGCGATGTGGTTATCGAAGGTGAGACCACTGTCCACCTGTGTCCCTAAGTCTCTTATCACACTTTTGGTGTTTAGTGGCTCCTTACCTCCACCATCAGGCATCAACATCTTCAAGCAAGAGAGGCTACTCTGACACTCTGCGATCAGCTAGGCATTACAGTCAACTTCGAAAAGTCTGCCTTGTTGCCATCACAGCATATTGTTTTTATAGGGACAGAACTAGACACGTCAACCACCACTCACCGACTTCCGCCAGAAAGAATCTCTGTTCTTCGCCAACACATCATGTCCCTAATATCAAAGAACAGAGCACCAGCAACAGAGGTACTGAAAGTTCTAGGATTGATGGCGGCAGCTATTCTAGCAATCCCCTTAGCAAGGATGCATATGAGAATCCTTCAGTGGCTTCTATTCACGCAGTTGTCTTACCAAGAACTTCCAGTGAGTCACATGATCCTGATAACAAATTCCTGCAAGAAAGCTCTTCAGTGTTGGTTGACGTCTCTTCATGTCACAATAGGACATCCTTTCATGCTTCCCCCTCCTGTTGCCACTATGACCACGGACGCTTCCCTGATGGGGGGGGGGCTATTTCAGGGGAAAGGCTGCCCAAGGCACATGGACAGATCAGAATCATACCTGCGTATCAATGTCCTGGAGATGAGAGCAGTACTTCTAGCGTTGCAATACTTTCAGGACTCTCTTCCTCTAGGGACAATTGCAATACAGACAGACAGCATGTCAGTGGTCTGGTATCTGAACAAACAAGACGGGACCAAGTCTTATCCCCCTTTGCTGAGAAGCCCTCAGAGTATGGCAGTGGGCATTGTCATCACAGCGCTTTCTGTTGACAACGCACATCCCAGGCAAATCCAACGTAATAGCAGACAAACTGAGCAGAGCAATCTTGTTGCCCCACGAATGGTCCCTCAAACAAGAGATTGCGGAGAGAATCTTCCTCAAATGGGGCCAGCCTTCCTGCGACCTCTTCGCCAGTCACATCAACAACAAATGCAGAAGCTTTTTTGCCCTAATTCCCACATTAGGTCACTCCCCGAGGGATGCTCTTGTCCACGATTGGCCCCCGGGTCTCCTCTATGCATTTCCACCAATTCCCCTGATTTCCAAATTCTTACAGAAAGCAAGGTCGCTGGGATGGATAATCATCCTCATAGCCCCTCATTGGCCTCGGCAGATTTGGTTCCCGTTAATTACCATCATATTCTGGAAGATCAATGGATCCTGGACCCAGTTCCGGACTTGTTGACACATCCGTCAAGGGATCTTCACCCGTCATTGCAGACACTGAAGCTAACCGCTTGGCTGCTCCAATTCCCCGCATAGCCAGGCTCTATAATCTTTCCTATGACACTAGCCAGATTTTGTTGGCTTCCCACAAACCTTCCACCAGAAAATTGTATCGTAGTAAGTGGAAGACATTTTCCATTTGGGCTTCTTCCCACAACATTGACCCTTATCAAGCGCCATTGTCTTCTATCTTACAATTCTTGACAGAAATCTTCAACAAAGGAGCAGCGGCAGCTACGGTGCGAGTGCAATTAGCTGCTATATCTAATTTCCATCCAGGAATTGATGGTTTGGATGTTATGGCTCACCAATTGTCTAAGGCTTTTTTAAAAGGTTTCTTTCACATAAGGCCTCCAGTGAAGACACCTTATTCCCCCTGGGATTTGAATTTTATGTTATCTCATATCATTTTTCCTCTCTTTGAGCCTGCATCATCTTGTGAACTAAAATTCTTGTCATGGCCATGCACTAAAATTCTTGCAAGGCCATAGAGCATATTATCATGGAACTTATAAACAAAGACATTGGCAACCTTCAAACACTGGACCCCACCCTGTTTGGGTTTGTGAAGGGCCGATCTTGTCTCCTGAACCTGATTGACTTCTTCGAATCAGTCTCCAGAGCCATGGACAAGGGTAAGGTGGTCCACACAGCCTATCTAGACCTTGCCAAGGCATTTGACACCATCCCCCACTCTGGAATCATAGATAAACTTACTAAGCTGGGCATTAATCCCTACATCACCCAATGGGTTGCTAACTGGCTTACTGACAGAACCCACACTGTAAAAGTAGCCGACTCCAAATCCAGCTCCAAACAAGTGACAAGTGGAGTACCTCAGGGTTCAGTCCTGGGACTGCTCTTGTTTGGCATCTACTTCTCTGAAGTACAGGCCAACACTAAGGGACTCTGGCTAACAAAGTTCGCAGATGAATGCAAACTGGGAGCCATTATTGAATCCCCAAATGATGTGGATATTCTACAAAAGGGCCTTACAGAAACAGATGCTTGGTGCCAGAGCCATGGGCTCAAGCTTAATGCCAAGAAATGCATAGTTACCCCCTTAGAGTAAAAACATGTAAACGTGAATTATCATATAGGTGGCAGTACACTAAACACCGAAAGTGTGATAAGAGACTTAGGGACACAGGTGGACAGTGGTCTCACCTTCGATAATCACATCGCCACAACAGTCAGGAAATCCTTCTATGTGACACACCTCATCACTAAGGGCTTTTCATCCAGAAAAAAGGAGGTCATTGTCCCACTGTACTCATCCCTCATTAGACCCATTATAGAATACAACGCCCAATTTGGTATGTACCTCTCAAGATATCTGCAACAACTGGAAAGGCTGCAGAAATACCTCACTAAAAGAATCACAGGCCTAAAGCAGATGCCCTACGCTGACTGCCTTAAAAAACTCCAGCTACACTCTGTGGCATATCGTCTACTCAGAGGCGATCTCTGCTTAACATACAAGGCCAAGTCAAACCCAGAGCTGCTGGATATGCTACACTTAAAGGAATCCCTATCCCTCAGAGCCACACGCTCCAGGGATCTAAACCTTGTCATCACAATAAACAAAACTTGCTGGAGGGATAGGTTCCTGACCCAGAGACTTCCCAGACTCTGGAATAGATTGCCTATACATGTCAAGCAGAGCGCCTCTTTGGCCCTCTTTAAAAGGAACCTTGACGATTGGATGGGAGAAAGGAAATTCACCCTGGGGATCACATCAGTCGCCCTGCTAGACAGGGGTCCAGGGAAGTAAATAGTGTGGGAAGAAATAGCCAGGGAATTGTTATGGCTAGGCTTGTATAGGCCCTAGGGCTGATAGCCTAGTACCAACCTATGAACCTATGGCAAACTATCTTCTTGGTAGCCATCACTTCAGCCTGAAGAGTGTCAGAGCTCCCAGACCTTTCCATCAAACCCCCTTACATGGTCTTCCATACTGACAGAGTATCTCTCAGAACTAATCCATCCTTTCTGCCCAAAGTATGTTCTGAGGCTAACATTAATCAAGTCATTGAGTTACCTGTTTTCTTCCCTAATCATACCAGCAAGTTGGAATATATGTTGCATAAGCTCGATGTCCATAGACAACTTAGATTTTATTTAGACAGAACCAAAGACATTAGGAAATCAGATCAACTCTGTGTCTTTTCTGAGCCCAGGAAAGGTAAACCAGTTGCTAAAACAACCCTGTCTAAGTGGCTGTTGGATTGCATCACTTATACGTACGCTTCTCATAATATGCCATTGTCTAGTAAGGTAAAGGCTCATTCAACCAGAGCAGTTTCTACCTCATCAGCCTTTCAAGCCAAATTGCCTTTGGATAACATCTGTGCAGCAGCCACCTAGTCTAAACCTCACACTTTTATAACTCATTACAAAGTGGATAAGGCCTCCAGGGACAGGGCTTCATTTGGTTCTACGGTTCTGAAGAGTGTACTTCCATAAGCCACCCAAGATCAAGGTGCTAGGGACACTACCCATCAGTGATGTATGAACGGCGAGATTGAACGACTTCACATAAAGAAGTCACGTACTCACCATAATGTTCCATGTGAGTTGTTCCATCTCGCCTTCATTCTCTCTCCCTCCTTCCCCCTCCTGGTTGACAGTTGACCTGGAAGCTGTCTTCATCCTGGTTTTTCAATGTGTATTCATACTAGGCAGAATTATTACTGTACTTTTATATGGTACGCAGCAAACAAGATCTGAGGTAATTCCAGCAGTGCATCATGGGATAAGGGGTGGGGTCTCGAGCTACTGGACTACTTTGAGCTTGCTAGTCAGCCGTGTCGGAGCCGAGGATCGCCTCCAAACCTATCAGTGATGAATGAAGGTGAGATGGAGCAACTCACATGGAACGTTATGGTGAGTACATAATTTCTTTTAATTTAGGTTGGCTGGCTCCACCTCCAATTATGGCTATTCTTTTAGACTCTGTTTCCAGCAGGCATTCCAGTGCAAGTTTTGGAAATGCAGGAAGTTACCAGAAAGCCATTCATCCATCAGATTTGTTCAGGTATCCTTTACTGTCTTACTCTATTAGTTTGGTAATAATTCTTACAAAACTGTTGGCACCCTTTTTCAACTTAGGTCTTAAAACTCATTCTTTCCAGTACAACTGTTTTGAGTGTGTACCTTTAACTCCCAGCAGGTGTGGCTTGAGCCTTTTTTAAAACATGAAGTTATCACCTTACAGTTCTGACAAAAACCTCACTGACAGAGGTCAAAGTCAAATATCAATATAGTTGTGTTTGTCATCATGTATGCTTCAAGATAAAACATTCTGATACCTTGTATGTTGCGTGGTTTTGGAATTAATGCACGTATGAACAAGCAGTATGTCATGCCTAGAGGTGTGCTGTAGGAGGTAACTGTAAAAACAGCTGTAATGAGTTACTTGATCATAGTCATGGTGCATGTTTTGTGCATTTATTCACATCGCCACAAAGTGAATGGAGAACTGTGACTCTGCATCAAGTCTTCACATCGCCACAAAGTGAATGGAGAACTGTGATTCGGCACCAACTCTTCACATTGCCACGCAGTGAATGGAGAACTGACTTGGCACCAACTCTTCACCACATCGCCACAAAGTGAATGGAGAACTGTGACTTGGCACCAACTTTTCACATCCTCATGAAGTGAATGGAGAACTGTGACTCGGCACCAACTCTTCACATCACCACGAAGTGAATGGAGAACTGTGACTCAGCACCAGCTCTTCACATTGCCACAGAGTGAATGGAGAACTGTGACTCGGCACCAACTCTTTACCACATTGCCACGAAGTGAATGGAGAACTGTGACTCGGCACCAACTCTTCAAGCTGCTTCTTTAGGGGATTACTGCTGCACCTCCACCCACCTTTGCAGACGTTTTCTCCACTTGAACATCTCAACTCATGATTAAGAAGTTTGCATCTCGTTTATTCCTGCTAGTTTGGTAGCTCTGTAGTTTGTCTTTAGGGAGACATTGTTTTTCAGTAGGCATTACCTGTGTCCATAGAACCTTGTAGGTCCTTACTTGTGAGGAACCCTGTTTGATCATTCAGTAGGATTAGATGCTCCTTAAGACTATCCTGTGTCTCTTCCCAGACATAGTCTTATAAGTGTGTTTAAGCCATCCTTTCACCTCTGTTTTCTTTCCCAGGGCAGTCAGCATAAGTCCTGCATCAAGTAGGATGCATGGCTTGAGAAAAAAGACAGATGTTCATCGTGCATACAGCTGCAGTCATTACAGATGGGTTATCCTGCCGTCAGGCGGGTCCTCGGTCGGACGAATTCCAAAGTCTAGGTCCGGCGTCAGTTGTCGTCACTTCTTCCCTGACGTCAGTGCGGCAGGGGTATAAAAGAGGCAGCCAACGCCATTTTCTTCAGTCTTTCTTGCAGCGATGTCGAAGCAGAAGCAGTTAAAGTGCCGGTCGGCCAGCTCCTGAGATTTCTGAAAGTATTTCAGCCAAAGTCTTCTTTAAAGCTAAGTACCCGTTGAAACTTTTCTTGCCTCAGACCGATGTCAGACAAAGTTAATAATTGCATTTCTTGTGGGAAGCAAATACCGCATAAGGATTTCCACTCTTTCTGTATACCTTGCTTAGGCCCAGACCACAACGTCTCAGCCTGCCGTTTTTGTGCTAGGTTCAACAAGCGCACTATTAAGCGTCGGGCGGAGTTCGCCCTTCATTATTTTGGCAAAAAATGTAATTATATCTTGTCGTCAGATACACCGACACCAGTTTTGAGCAAAAGACGCAAAGATAAGGACCAACATCTGAGGTCCGCACCGAGTACTGAGACCACGCTTAGGCCGTCTACTGGTTCTCCGGTTCTCAGCGAAGCGCCTACACAGCCCCTGAATACCGATGAAACTACATTACCAGTGACTTCAGTACCCGAGGTCGCAGGCTCCTCTGTCTCCATTCCTACTACAGATACCGACGCCACTCTTGGTGGGGAAACTCAAAATTTAGTCAGGCCTGCCATTTCTGAAGGAGTCTTCAGGCCTTCCACCTTCTCTATTAAATCCTTCACTAAATCTAAAGCAGGCATGAAAACTAAAAAACAGGGTCCTCAGACCTCCTCTCAAGGCCCCATGCCTAAAAAGCAAATGCTTAAAATGGCTGAAGATTTGATTACTCTCATCAGGGGTACTCAAACCCCCTCTGACAAAAGACCCAGATTGGAGGAAGACTACCCTTCCTCAGACCAGGCTTCTGTTACCTCAGAACACTCTGAGGACCAGGATTACGCCTTTTCCCCTTTCGAAGACTCTGATGCTGAGGAGTCTATTCCCTCCCCCCCCCCCCCCGAGGACTACTCTTTTGGGGAAACCCTGCATACATTGAGGGAACACTTTCACTGGGAAGGCCAAGATTACTCAGATTCCAAGAAAAGGCTCAGGGAATTTCTACTGCTCCCCCAGCATAGGCCCCTGGCTATCCCTCCTGTTTTAGATATTTTGGATGATGTGTACACAGAAGCCAGCCTTAATCCAGATTCTTTACCTCCAGCCCCTGTTAAATCAAACAGGTGTTACCGGGTTCCTGATTCTCACCAGTTCCTTTATAAAAGCCATACTGCTGACCCAGAAACTATTTCACAGGGTCCCAAGGGAATTAAGGCCTCTACTGCTAAAAACCCTTTACCTTCAGAGAGAGATTCCAGAGCATTAGAATGGTGGGGGAAAAAGGTGTTTACATCTGCCACTTTAACCATGAGGGCATTAAACTGTCAATTCCATATGTTAAAGTACCAACAGTTTTTGTTATCTCAGTTGAAAAGCAAAATGACACAAACAGAACAACCAGATTTGAAAGAGTTGCAGGATTTGTTGCATGGTGCAGAGCAAGTGGGTAAACATACCCTGCAGTGTGGTTTTGATGCTTTAGAGGCCTCATGTAGAGCTGCTGTCACGGGGTCTGTTATACATAGACATGCTTGGCTCAAAGAGCAAACCTTACCAGATCATGTCAAAGCAAAGTTATTAGATGCACCACTTCAAAAAGATGTACTGTTTGGTGTTAAAGCTGAGGAGGTACGAAAGAAAATGGAGGAAAAAGCGAAATCAATGCAAACAGTGAAAGATTTCCTGCAGGTACAACCTCCACGCTTCAGCAGAAACTGGCCTTCAAAAAATTGGTCCTTTCCAGCCACGGACAGACCTCAAAGGAGCAGATATAGACGCCCAAGGGGTAGAGGACAACCTCAAGGATCGTACAGAGCAAGACAATGGCAAGCACCAACCCCAAGAGGTGGAGAAGATAGATCACTGTCATTTAGAAAACAGACACGACTTCCCCCTATACCTGCCAAGCATAGCTTTAACTCATTCACTCCAGAGCAGCTCAGGAAAAGCTGCCTGCTGAATTCCACCATAGGAACAACAGAGCAGCTTGAGCTCATTTTTAGAAAATCCATTTGTAATGCTATACAGAAAACAAATGTTCATAACTCTCTAACTATAAGAGCTACACTAAAAATGTAAACGCAAAAGTTGTTCAGCAGACACTGACCTTTCCAACAGTGTAAATGTTGATAGTGCATATCAAAGTCATTATTAAATATTTGGCAAGGAATGCTGATATTGTGCAAATTTTTTACCTTTTTGGAAAAGCAAAGCACAATATCTTGGTCTATGTACCATGTAGACCCATACAATTTGAATTTAATTTGTTAGTATGAATGTCAGCTTTAAAATGATACCTTAACCATTACTATGTGACGCTCCTTTCATGAGATATTCACAGAAATATGATTAATATATTATTTCTCATAACTGATAAATAAACAAAGCATAATATCTCATCACCTGTAACAGACAGAACTGACATATCAGTGTAGAAGTTGTGCATCTGAATGTCAGCTTCAAAATGATGCATCATTTGTGCGATTACCATGCTCCCTCGCAAAGATATGGGCATAATAATGAGAAGTATTGTAAATGTGTAATTTTCATATTCGTACAAGACTAAACAAACTGATATTTGTACGTGTGTACAGTGCCTAGACACAGTTCTTTTACCATGTTGTAAGGAGTAACACTGTCTTCAAAATGAGGTATTACTTCATACAGTGAGATGCTCCCTTGCAAAGTTATTTACCAAAATATGAAAAAAATCATAATTTCCATAACCGTAAGTCCCAAACAAACTTTGATATCTGCCTATGAGTACAACATACAGGCACCATTCTTTTACCATGTTAGAACTATAAATAATCTTTTCAAAATGAGGTATTACTTAGCACATTCAGATGCTCCCTTGCAAAGTTATTTACCAAAATATGAAAAAAATCATAATTTCCATAACCTAAGTCCCAAACAAACTTTGATATCTGTTCATGTGTATAACATAGAGGCAAAGTTCTTTTACCATGTTGGAGCTATGAAGACTGTCTTCAAAATGAGGTATTACTAAGCACATTCAGATGCTCCCTTGCAAAGTTATTTACCAAAATATGAAAAAAATCATAACTTCCATAACCTAAGTCCGAAAAAAACTTTGATATCTGCCTATGAGTACAACATACAGGCACCATTCATTTACCATGTTAGAACTATAAATAATCTTTTCAAAATGAGGTATTACTTAGCACATTCAGATGCTCCCTTGCAAAAATTATGAAAAAAATCAATTTCCATAACCATAAGTCCAAAACAAACCTGAAGTGAGGGAGACTGAATGGAGAGCAGACCAAGACAACACGTGAAAAGACCAAGACTGACCCAGGAAAGCAGCCCAGTGATATAATGTTCAATTGCAGTAGTTCACAAAAAATATGAAGCATATAACCACAATGGGGACTTTACTGTCTATCAAACAAATTGTAAAAATGACAGAAAGAACATGGTGGGGGTGGTGGCTTGAAATGACTGCACATAGACAAAAACCCAAATATGGCTTGGCATTCATCAATGTGATAACGACTTCTACTTATGTGAATAACAGTGACAGCTGCTGAGAGTTTTACCTGAAAAATGGTAATGAGTCAGTGTTGTACTGTACCTGCACTTATTGTTAATGTGATAATTACCTGCATGTCATTGATGCACAGTTCTGCATGCTCAGACATAGGTGATAATTACTGCACCTAACCTGCTGAGTATGCATTCATTATATTACCTGGTGCAGGTGTGACAGACTCATTACCATTTGTTAGGAGAAGACCAGGAGTAATTCAGTAAAAATAGTATAGCACTTACATATTACTGAGCAATTCCTCCTACCGAAATTTTACACAGTAGTGACAGAGCCAGGAATATTGCCCAAAATATATGGTAGCTCTGTGCTGGTACTAGTCTGCAAGTCATAACACCTACAATCAGCAATAAAATACATCTCACTAAGCCTCGTATCCCACCCAAATATATTTTGACTACATGCTCAATACTGTAATGTTGTAGCATACTGTTGTGTCTGTAAATACACAAATACAAAAAAATCAGAAATATTGCCCTACATACTGAGTTGATAAATGCTAGAACTGCTGTAAAACAGCAATAAAATGTATATAATATTTATATCCTTGAGCCCTTCCTGTCACCTAAACTATACACATCTTGCTGATTATATTAGATTACATTCCCTGTAAGCAATGAATCAAACTTATGAACCAGTAATGACAAAACTATCCATTTCAGAACATTTCAGCCATAAAAGGCCACTCTGACATCTGTCATTATAATTCACCAGTATCCGTCACCAACCACAATCTCTGCAGAAATAAAAAACATTTATTTTATTTATTTATTTTATTTTACATTTGCTGACCGGGCTAGTCTATCTGGATATATGTCCATTTTCAGTAGAGGCCCGTGGAGAAAAGCTCCAATGAGTATTACATGGTTTAAGAAGGTGTTACAAGAGAAGTAATAAAAATATAAAACTAACAGTAAACAACTAGTATGTATATATATATATATATATATATATATATATATATATATATATATATATATACACACACACACACACACACACACATATATATATATATATATATATATATATATGTTTTTTTTTTTTCCAGGAAATTGCAAATTACAATCTTAGAACCAAAAAATACATAAACTACAACCTACGTGATGAGCTTCACAATAATCATTACAATACAAAAAATCAAAACATAAATTTTATAAGAGGAATGCTGAAGTATAATGAGAGGTAAAGAAAAGCTGAAAGGGGTGTAGAGAGAAATAGGGAAGAAGAAAAGTAAAGAAAAAAGGAAAACAGAGTAAGTCTAGTTATTTTTCCAACAGAGTTTGAGAACAGGCAGTCACCTGCAAAGTTATTAGGACGTAGCCATTTTATTGAGGTACTGTGTAGATGGGTCTAAAAAGTGGGGGAGAGGTCTGGGATCAGATATCTGAGGGTTGATTATACCATATTTTACACCAAAGTTGGAGAACAGGCAGTGCCTGTTGAGTTATAGGGCGTAGTAGGGAAAAAGGATCAGCAGCTGCCTCCCACATTCATGTCTGCAAGTAATAACACCTAAACTCAGCAATAAAATACATCTCACCAAGCCTCTTATCCCACCCAAAACCATGAACCAAGTCTCTTATCCCACCCAAAACCATGAACCAAGCCTCTTATCCCACCCAAAACCATGAACCAAGCCTCTTATCCCACCCAAAACCATTAACCAAGCCTCTTATCCCACCCAAAACCATGAACCAAGCCTCTTATCCCACCCAAAACCATGAACCAAGCCTCTTATCCCACCCAAAACCATGAACCAAGCCTCTTATCCCACCCAAAACCATTAACCAAGCCTCTTATCCCACCCAAAACCATGAACCAAGCCTCTTATCACACCCAAAACCATGAACCAAGCCTCTTATCCCACCCAAAACCATGAACCAAGCCTCTTATCCCACCCAAAACCATGAACCAAGCCTCTTATCCCACCCAAAACCATGAACCAAGCCTCTTATCCCACCCAAAACCATTAACCAAGACTCTTATCCCACCCAAAACCATTAACCAAGCCTCTTATCCCACACAAAACCATTAACCAAGCCTCTTATCCCACCCAAAACCATGAACCATGCCTCTTATCCCACCCAAAACCATGAACCAAGCCTCTTATCCCACCCAAAACCATGAACCAAGCCTCTTATCCCACCCAAAACCATTAACCAAGCCTCTTATCCCACCCAAAACCATGAACCAAGCCTCTTATCCCACCCAAAACCATGAACCAAGCCTCTTATCCCACCCAAAACCATTAACCAAGCCTCTTATCCCACCCAAAACCATTAACCAAGCCTCTTATCCCACCCAAAACCATTACATGAACTTGGGATGAATAGGCTGCAGTCAGGTATTTATGATTCTGTGCCACTGATACAGCTGCATGCAGTTACCTTTGACCAGTACTGTGCTGTTAGAATTGTTTTACAGTTACGGTCATCTATCTCTTCAACATTATGTTTATTTGCTTCCACTTGGAAAGGTTTCAGAAATATTCAACTAAAGACATGCCCATGATGCCACACAACCAGAAATCTTAAACCAAACAATTTTTTCACATGGTCTAACAGTTACTTTTCACAGAAGTATGCACACTGTCAAAGTGCAGGGAGACCATCCACATTTCTAAGAGAATTATCCCAGTGAAAAATATTTCAGACTCCAGTGCACTTTTAGAAGTGCCACAATCCTTTTACACATTCCCCAAATACCACCTAGAAGCTCTTCTCCATTTAGCACATTCATCTTTTTTTTCCCCAGTGTTTCCTAACACGTACTGTAGAATAACAGGTGTGTTGTACCTTTAGAATTTCAAGATCTGTGTGTGCATATAAATACCAAGCATGTGTTAGCTTCAATGCCATAATATCAACAATTTAAGGCAAAACCTGTCAGAAGCTGGCACTCTTGCCAACTTCATCCAAAAACGAAGCAGTGATGGTACTCTACTGCCCTTCAGGCTGGAAGCTCATACTTATACACAAATACAAGAGGTAAAAGATCAAAACAGATCATTTCATCCAAAACAGGAAAGAATACTTCTTACTTCAATACTGCCACTTTAAAGTTGCACCAACTGTCTACAATGGCTAACTCACTAAACACTGAGAAAAATGCAAATTAGGTTTATCTATATCCAGTATGTTAGGAGAACGAGGAAAAAAAAAAAGTGTTCACAGTACTCAAAGTGCATTCAGATAGTCATTCAAGCAAAAAAGAAAATCCCTTGGACAGGCGAACCTGCCAAGCCAAACTGAAGAAAACTGGGCAGAGAGAACTGGATAGACAAATACAGTCAATAAAAGTGACTTAGGATTCCCATTTGACACCAGCAAAGAAAAGTGAGCACAGGCAGATTTAATTCTAAGGCCGTAAAACACACACAACCTACAAATATCCATACACTTTTGATTTGATTCACAATACCATAGCTATCAAATTCATATTTAAATACACAATAAAAATCAAAATAGGGCAACACAAAAATTATTTTTGAAGCCCCAAGTTTAAACATGTATGCTTTCCAAGATACTCTAAAAGAAAACACTCTTAGTGACACATTTATAAAAAAAATGCTGTACAGAGTATAAATCAATCTTCAGGCTGAATATGTTAAGAGACATGCACCCTACATGTGTCTGTGTTCATCACAGTCACTATCCCAAACCCACACTAAGGTTACGCAGTAAAGCAAATGCTGTAAAACTTTGTGGCCAAGTTATCTCATAGACTTGCATCACCTCAAGCAGTTAATTTGGTTGGCAGTAACTTTAAACCTATCATTTAACCATGTGCAATTATATCCTTAATATATTAATATTTACTCCTCATAATATGGTTGTTGCTGAATGCATAACTGCATTACAAGTAAATGAAAGCAGCAGCCATTATAACGTAGTTGTGCAGTAAATATTTCTTATTAGACACATCTCTCCTTATCGTTAAACAATGTGTTGAAACCTAAGAGAATGTATATATATGTTGCTCTTGGTAATTTAATAAATGTTAACTCCAGTTACTTATACTGGATATAGACCTGATTATAAATAAAGGCATAAAACGCTAGGTGTTGCAAGCGTGAGGCGGTCTATAGGCATGCCTCGTATCAGCTAATTTCTTGAAGGCTCAAGTGTTATGCAGCCTTAACAGATGTAAAGGTGTAACTCACTACACGCCTCAACCCAACACATATTCATCCGCAAAACCAAATGCCCATATACATAAACAATATAAGAAACTGTAACATTACTAAAATACTACATGTTTACAACCTAATATAAATCGCAACCATAAAAGATAAATCCTATTATAGCATAATGAGAGTCAGTTATAACTAATAAAAATCTATAACACACATGATAAACCCCAAACGAACGCTCGCACCGGCGCTGCTTATTACAGCATAATGAGAGTCAGTTATAACTAATAAAAATCTATAACACGCATGATAAACCCCAAACGAACGCTCGCACCGGCGCTGCTTATTACAGCATAATGGGAGTCAGTTATAACTAATAAAAATCAATTGGCTAGAACCCAGGTGTCCACTAAATAAACGCAGTTGAAGCACTAACAAGCCAAAAGTCCTACAATAACGTAGCAACAGCCTGCAGTCCATTTTTTCTGCCGCGAACATTAACAAGAAAGCAATAAATCACATCACCCTAAACAGACTTGACTTTTAAACTTTTTTTTACAGCTATTACAGGGCTCAATTCTCTACAATGAGCACTTACCTTGATGTACGGAAGATCTCTCTTGCAGTTGTACAGCATTTACCTTTCAAGATTTCCATTCAAAAGACCTACACATTTATGTACAAGACTTCTGTAACAACAAGGCCCTAGGAATGTAACAGGAATTTTGGACAGAGCAACTTTCAGCTTTCATATGTGCTGTTACTGGTGGGGGTGTTAGACAAGTGGTAGCTTGGATTACAAGAATCCAGTTGGCTGCCACCACTTGCTTTATCAAAACCTTTTAAACAGGATTTTCTAAAATATTTTTAATGCGACCTTAATGTAAAAACATGCTGAATAGTAACTATATAAGGTAATTTACACATTCAGTTACCATTTCAGCGTGTTTTACATTAAGTTCAGCTACAAATCTGGATGCCAGTTTCTCACGTTTGTGGAAGGCACTCGGGGGTAACAGCTTCAAATTACTGTCTTCTCATGGCGTGCTCAGATGGCCTACCTCTTGCCAGACAAACAAGGGCAACTGTCTCAATACTTCAGCAAAATGGCAACTTTCACCAGGCTAACTGCAAGGAAAGTCCTGCAGGCTCTGGGATTCATGGCATCTTGCATCCTACTAATCCCATGTGGAAAGCTGCATATGAGGAAACTACAATGGTACCTAAAAAAGTTATGGTCTCAACACAGCCACAGCTTGGAAACCATTATACCACTCATTCCATGCCTTCAAAAGGAATTTATGTGGTGGGCTCAAGCACGCCAAAGAAACACAGGTCTCCCTTTCTGTGTACCTCAAGCAACTCAAATCATCACAACAGACACCTCAGACTACGCCTGGGGAGCACACATGACAGATCAGTGCATTCAGGGAGAATGGTCCCAAAAAGAGAAGCATCTACACATCAACCAAAAGGAGATGCTAGCCGTGCACAATGCTCTTATGACTCTCAAAGACCTACTGCATCCAGGCCAGTTATTGATAAGGACAGACAACACCACAGTCATGTGGTACATAAATAAACAGGGGGGAACTCATTCATACCCCCTGTGCAGGCAAGCCATGATCCTATGGAACACAGCACTGGAATTGCAAATTCAACTACAGGCACAATTCCTGCCAGGGGAAGAAAACACACTGGCAGACAACCTAAGCAGAAATATGACAGATCCACACAAATGGAAGTTGCATCCTCAAGTTTTCTCAAAGATAACTCAGGCATGGGGACAGCCAGACATAGATCTATTTGCTACCCACAGAAATTACCAGTTGAAAAAATTTTGTTCAAGGACCTATCATCCACAGGCCTGGAAAGTAGACGCACTCTCTTTCAATTGGACAACATTGACAGTCTATGCCTTCCCTCCTCTTCCTCTACTGACCAAAGTTCTATTAAAAGCCAGAGCAAGAGAGGCCTCAAATGATTCTGACTGGCCAAGACAACACTGGTATCCGCTCCTAAAGAGCCTGACACACTCCCCTCCATGGATCCTACCTCTAGTCCCTCTTCTGTTGTCCCAGCACAACTACAAAACCCTTCACAGCCAGCTCAAAACCCTAAATCTAGCTGCATGGAGAATACCTTAATTTCACAGCAGACTCTCCTCTCCAAGGAGGTGCAGGATGTCATCTTGGAGGCCAGAAGACCTTCTACTAGAAAAGCCTACTCCGTCAAATGGAAACGATTTTGTTCCTGGAATCAAGAAAAGGGCCAGAATCCTTGGGTAATAAATATACCTCAAATTTTACAGTACCTAGCTGAGATGTTAAACAGTGGCCTTTCCTTCTCCTCCATCAAGATCCACGCTTCAGCCATTTCTGCACAATACAACACAGACCCTCCTTTATTCTCACATCCTCTCTTAAGGCAGTTCCTCAGAGGGGCAAAAAATATAAAGCCCCCAAGGAAACCACCAGTTTCAGCTTGGGACCTCAATTTCGTATTGGAAAAGCTGACCCTGCCCCCCTTTGAGCCAGCTTCTTCAATAGAGCTACAGTACTTGTCATGGAAAACAGCCTTCCTTCTGGCTATCACCTCAGCACGCAGGGTTTCGGAACTACAGGCCCTCATGGCTGTGCAACCATTCATCATTTTCCATCAGGACAAAGTTTCCTTCCGAACCAACCCTACCTTCCTGCCAAAGGTAGTATCCAGTGTAGCTTTGAATCAGACTATCCACTTACCTACCTTTTATCCAAATCTACAGAACAAAGGGGAGAGACTACTACATTCCTTGGACATTCACAGACAACTTTGTTATTATTTGGACAGAACAAAGCCATTCAGGAAATATGAGCAACTCTTTGTGTCCTATGCTACAGGTGCTCAAGGAAAGGCTATTTCCAAAAAGACAATTTCAAAATGGATAGCCCACTGCATACGCTTTTGTTATTCATTTCATGGAAAATCTGTGCCTGCATACATCAGATCCCACTCCACCAGGGCCACAGCTACCTCTGCAGCTTTCCTCAGGGGGGTCCCTACCAAGGACATTTTGGAAGCAGCTACTTGGAGTTCAGTGCACACTTTCTCCAAGCACTACCACCTACCACTATACTCAAAATCTAGAGCGGGCTTTGCCACAGCAGTCTTGCAGGGCATCCTCGCTCCTCCTAGTTCCACTTAGTGCCTACCACCTTTACTTAGCTTTGGGATTCTTCCCATCTGTAATGACCGCAGCTGTATGTACGATGAACATAGTACAGTTTTGTACCTACCATAAATGTAGATGTTCGAGTGCTCATACAGCTGCAGTCCAGGTTACCCCCCCCCCTCCATCCCCTCTTAGGACAGTACTTATGACAAACACCTTTATCATACAACCTATTTGGGGTATTCTTTTATGGTGTATTTGCTTACAACTACTGTTTTTTGATTTATCTATATTGCATGTTTGCATAACATTATGTTTTGCCTTCCTTCTGGGGGCACCTGACATCTGGGGCAAGAAAAACTGAAGAAAATGGCGTCGGCTGCCTCTTTTATACCCCTACCGCACTGACGTCAGGGAAGAAGTAACGACAACCGACGCCGGACCTAGAATTTGGAATTCGGCCGACCGAGGACCTGCCTGACGGCAGGATAACCCATCTGTAATGACTGCAGCTGTATGAGCACTCGAACATCTACATTTATGGTAGGTACAAAACTGTACTTTTGTCTGTTCTGCATCTATAAACAAATAGCTACGTGTAACTAATCAAGCCCTATACATTGAGACTGATAATTGTATTGTCTTTAGCCACTAGACATCTAACCATTCATTATAAAATGCTGCCAAAAGCTACTTTATTAGAGCTTGGTTCATTTCATTTTCTGTTTCAGCAGTCTGTCTGTTACAGGCATTTGTGCCACTACCCCTTAGATGTGATTTGTTACTTTAAACAAGCGTTGTTTGAACAATAGTTTCAGGAGTTGGGCTGCTTCACTGCTTCAGCACTTTGGCTTTTGAGTCCTAATCTTTAGGCTTTCTTCCATTGAAGGCCTGCTAGGGCTGTCTTTTTTTCTTGCCACACAATCTGTATGGTTTGGTTTGAATTGTGCTCCTGCTATAACATGACGTCTGTGAGCTCACCCTAACCTTAGTACAATGAGTGCTTGTATGGCTTAATTTAGATTTTTAACTGTTGTGAAGAGGTCACCATCTTCCCAGAATGACAGTAATAATGCTATCACTGGAGGCGAGTGAGCATGTGAATCAACACTGCTTGTTGCAGAGGTAGGCTTATAATGGGTTTAGGCCCTATCCCCTTGTGTGCTGATGCCGTGTTTTTAGGTTTGGTCAGGAGTAATCTTGCCAATATCCCATTCTGAGGTTGTATATGGCTATGCCATCAAGACCATCCATCTTCTGTTCCCTGATGTCCACTGGAGCTATAAAGAACATTCCCCTACTCCTTCATGTAATCCCTCATTAGTCCACCCTGGAGAAAGGTGAGCTGTCAAAATATCAGCTCTGCTTTCTTCTTTCCTGCACCAGCTCCAGTCTGCTGCTCTGGCATCTACTGATCTCTGGTCATCTTGGGTTGCACGTGGAGCTTCTTCATAGGTTTAGCTTCATAGGTAGGTACTAGGCTATCGGCTCAAGGGCCTGTGTAAGCCTAGCCAACAAGGTTCCCTGGCTTACGCCACCCAAGAAAGTTATTTTCCTGTGCCACTGTCGAGCAGAGACACAGAAGTGATCCCCGGGGTGTATTTCCTATTTCCCATTCACTCATCAAGATTTTTCTTGGAGTGTGCTAATGAAGAACTTTGCTTGACATTGATGGGTAGCCTGTTCCAGAATATGGGAAGTCTCTGGGATAGGAATTTATCCCTCCAGCATGTCCTGTTTATTGTGGTGACAAGGTTCAGGTCCCTAGAGCGTGTAGCTCGGAGGGATTGGGATTTCTTTAGGTGTAGCATATCCAACAGCTCTGGGTTTGACACAGCTTTATATGTTAGGCAGAGATCACCTCGGAGTAGGCGATATGCTATGGAGTAAAGCTGGAGTTTTTTGAGACGGTCAGTGTAGGGCATTTGTTTGAGTCCAGTAATCCTTTTTGTGAGGTACTTCTGTGGCCTTTCCAGCTGCTGCAAATGTCTTGTGAGGTACATTCCAAAAGGGGCGTTGTACTCTATAATGAGTCTAATGAGTGTCAAGTGGAGGGGAACGATGACCTCTTTTTTTTCCTGGATGAGAACCCTTTATGACGAGGTGTGCCATGTAGAAGAACTTCCTGACTACTGTGGTGATGTGACTATCAAAGGAGAGACTACTGTCCACCTGGGTCCCAAGGTCTCTTATCACGCATTCGGTGTTAAGTAGATTGCTGCCTATGTGGTAGTTCACGGGTACAGAGTTTTTACCAAAGGGGATGACACTGTACTTTTTGGCATTGAGCTTGAGGCCATGGCTCTGACACCAGGCATCTGTCTCAGAGAGGCCCCTTCTGTAGGATGTTCACATCATTTGGGGACTTGACTATGGCTCCTAGTTTGCAGTCATCTTCGAACTTCGTTAGACAGAGGCCTTCTGTGTTAACCTGTACTTCACAGAAGTAGATACCAAACAGGAGCGGTCCCAGGACGGAACCCTGTGGTACTCCACTTGTCACTGGTTTGAGGTCAGATTTGGAGTCTGCAACTTTTACAGTGTGGGTTCTGTCAGTGTGCCAGTTGGCAACCCATCTTGTGACGTAGGGATTTATGCCTAGTTTATTGTGTTTAGCTATAATTCCAGAATGGGGGATGGTGTTGAAAGCCTTGGCGAGGTCAAGATAGGCTGTGTGAACCACCTTACCCTCATCTACGGCTTTGGTGACTGCCTCAAAGAAGTTGATCAGGTTCAGGAGGCATGATCTGCCTTTCACAAACCCAAACTGGGTGGGATCCAGAGTTTGGAGGTTAACAATGTCTTTGTTTATGAGTTCCATGATGATACATTCCATGGCCTTGCAGACCAGGCTCGTCAGGCTAATAGGTCTATAGTTCTCGAGATCAGTAGTGGCTCCCCCTTTGTGGAGTGGGATAACTGTTGCTGTGCGCCATTCAGTGGGCATAAAGCCTGATGTGAGGCTATTATTGAACATGGTGCTTAAGTGAGGAGCCAGTTCATTCTGAAGTTCGTGTAAAATGCAGCCTGGGATGTTGTCCGGTCCCATGGATGCTATGTTTTTGGCTTTAGAGAGTGCAGCTTTCACGTGCATAGTTGTGATTACAGGGACTCTGCATTCTTCCTGTATAGATATGGGCCCTTTAGGGTGTGAGTGGGGGGTAAAGTTAACACTGAACCTATCTGCCAGGATGTTGGCAATATCAGTTGGTTCTGTAATTTTCGTGCCTTTGTGCTGTAACTCAGAGCAGATCTGGGTGTTGCCATTGAGATTTTTGACATAGCTATAGAATGCTTTGTGGCTGTCCTTGGAATTAGTGGCGATTTTATTTTCGTAGCTAGCTTTGGAGGATCTTATAAGGGATCTCAGCTTCTTACTGAGGCTGACCAGGGAGCTCCTCCACTCATGGGATTTTACTCTCTTTTGCAACAGTTTCTTCCTTCTGTTGTACAGTTTGTTTATGGCAGGGGACTACCAGAATGGCTTCCTTTTTTTGGAGGATAGCGTCTTGGTTCTGTTTGAGATAGCACGATCCATGCACTCATGTAAGTACTTGTAGAGTGCATTTGTGTAGGATTCAGCAGTTGTAACTGTATTGTCCATCTGCATGGGTGTCATGAAGTTCACTACTTCTGTCTTAAGAAGCATGAAGTTGGCTTTGGAGAAATATTTTACTGTGGTTTCCTTAATGGGGGGTGGGATGTGGATATCAAGGGTGATTAGCTTATGGTCGGATCGGACCAACGAGGAGTTGACTTAAGGTGTGGAACACCGGTCACTCATGTTGGTAATGACTAGGTCTAGTATATTGTTGCCCCTGGTGGGGGTGTGGATAAGTTGCTCTAGGGAATTGGAGTTTATGAATTCTAGAAAGCGTTGCGCTAAGGAGTTGGTATATGAGTAGTTTTCACAGTTAATGGTGGGGTAGTTGAAGTCGCCCATTATTAGAGTGTTTGGTTGAACCCTAATATTGTCCAGTACATCAAGAAAAGAGGAGTAGGAATCCTGGGGCATGGTGGGGGATCTGTAGCAAGCTACAATTTGGATTGCAGTTTTGCCAAGAGTTAGTTGCACTTGGATAACCTCGGATGCATTATGCTGAGCAACTAGCCTGGAGGTGTGGATATCTTTAATGAATATGGACACACCCCCACCTTTGGTGTTTCGGTCCAGGTTACATGGCCAAAAAGTGTGGTATGAGTTACAGCCTGGTAGTGCAAGGGTGCTCTCTGGAGCCTTGAACCAGGTCTCAGTCACTGCACAGATATCGATGTTCTCCATTTTAAGGAGTGCCTCGAGTGAGTGCGTTTTGAAATTTAGACTTCTAGCATTGAGTAGCATTACCCTCAGTTTTTGCTTGCTTGTTCCTGTTATGGTGGTGAATTTGTTACTTGAACCTTGCCTAAAAAAGGCACTATAGGGGCAGCAAGAGCCTTAGCCAGTATCCGGAATCCCAGGGGCGACAGGTGCAGGCCATCTGTGGAAAAGCATCGTGGTCTGTTGACCATGTCACCCCAAGCAGACAGATACTGGATCCCCTTAGAATGACACCAGAAACTTAGCCAATTGTTGAAGTCAATCATTTTGTCCTTGTACTGCGGTATCATTTTGGGCTATGGCCCAATGCTACTCAGGGCTAGGGTCATACCTGCCTGGGCTACAAGATCGGAGCGCTCTTCCATGTCTTGTTTCATGTAGTCCAAGGAGGTACGTCTCGGGTCATTCAAACCAACATGGACAATGACAGAGTCATATTTATACTTGTGGAGTGACCGGGTTATGTGGCGGATCCTGGCACCCAACAGGCAGCTTGACAGTAACCTTCTCCTTGTTTAGCCTGGTGAGTGGGACATCAGCGTGCCTGACTATAGAGTCACCTATGACTAGTGTGTTGGGTATATTGTTTTGCCTTATTGGCTGTGTTTGAGTGGCACACTGAGTCTGTAGGCTGTGTGTCATTTGGGTCGTGTTGGGGGATGGAGGTTGCTTGTGTTTCTGCTTTGGAAGTCTCTGTTGCTTAGGCAGATTATTATTGAAAGCCTCCGCGAATGTTTGAGTTTCTATGTGTGGATTTTGGTGGTGTAGACGTAGAGAGACTATGTGATGAGTGTGGTGTGATGCAAATGTTTACCTTCTCCTCATGACTCTCGCTCTCGCTCTCTCTCTCTCTCTGTCTCTCTCGCTCTCAGCTGAGTTGTCCCAAAGTGGTATAATATTTGCTGTGGGGCTTTTCTTCCCAGACTTCCACAGTAAATGGGTTCCGTCCAGTTGGATTTTCCTGATTATCACCAACAAATGAAATTAGTACTGTTTTGCATTCCTCTCAGAAGTTACCCACTGTGTAGGGCCTTCACTATCATATGCCACGGATATTTATCACATCATATGATTTTTAAGAAGACCTTCTGCAGTAGGTCCTTACAAGCCCTCCTTTTATCCCATTGTTTGGGCATCCTTTCCATTCAGTGGTATATCATTAGATGAATTTTCTTGGATGTCAGTTATAGAACGTTTCTTTTATTTTATTTTTCTTCAGTCCTTCTGGGTCATACTTGATAGTGCTGGTGCTAGGTGCACCCTCATAGCCAGGCATGTGATGTCACTGCATGTGCCAATAGGAGGCACCTGCTCCTTGAATGCAGGAAATGGACATTTTCAGTTCTGTGCCCAGCTTAGGATACCAGAAGAAGGAATCCCAAAAGTTACCCTCCACAGAGGGTCTTTCAGTTTAGTATAGTGGTTACATATCCTTTATCTTTGTGTTGTTAAAGGAAACTCAAATACTCTTATGATGAATGACTAGATATAGAAGTTATTGTACGAGTTCATCACCTTGGTCTTCTTTATTTTACAAACAAATGGTCACATCCCTGAGTAAAAACAGTAGATTGTCAATGGGCTAACAAATCTTGATACTTCCTGTCCCATGAAGAGGAGGAAGTTTACGGCTGTGTTATTGCATGGGGGGTGCTTTTACTTGTATTACTAGGACAGGTGAAGTCTGAATTATTTTTAGCTACCATCTCTGCTCTTTCTCAGCACATTACTACTGACTAAGTGAAAATAGATATTCAAGCAATTTGGCATTTGTCAGTAGTGTTTAGGGATCACCCGTGTAGTAATTAATCTGCTGGGAAACCATGGATCCAGTCATTGCTATTTATGTGCAGACACGCGCCCATGCACACACATATATAATATAATATAATATGTAATATAATATATAATGGATATAAATGCCAGGTTTTTGTGATATAAAAAATGAGACTACAATAAATAATTACAAAACTTTTCCTACCGTTAATGTGACCTATAACCTGTACAATTCAGTTGAAAAACAAACATCTGTTAGGGGAAAAAATATTAAAACTAAAATAAGTACAATAAGCTGGTTGCATAAGTGTGCACACCGTTAAACTAATACTTTGTTGAAGCACCTTTTGATTTAATTACACTATTCATTCTTCTTAAGTAGGAGTCTGTCAGCATGGCGCATCTTGACTTGGTAATGTTAGCCCACTCTTCCTTGCAAAAGTGCTCCAAATTTGTCAGATTGCAAGGGCATCTCTTGTGCACAGCCCTCTTCAGGTCACCCACAGATTTTCTGTTGGATTTAAGTCTAGGCTCTGGAAATTGTTTTGTACCCTTCTGACTGATATCTTTCAACAATGAGATCCCTTTGATGCTTTGTAAGCTGTCTGCAAACAGTGGCTTTTGCTGTAACAGGCAGCTGAGTAAATGTCAGGAAAATTTACTAGGACAACTGAACTTTATTTGCAGTTAATCAAAGTCTCTAATTGATGGCAGGTGTGTACCCAAGAAGATTGAACGTTGTAATTAAATCAAAAGGCACTTCAGCAAAGTATTAGTTCAAGGGTGTGCACACTTGTGCAACCAGCTTATTGCATGTTTTTTATTTTTTATATTTTTCCTCTAACATATTTGTTTTTCAGTTGAATTGTATAGGTTATGGGTCACATTAAAGGTGGGAAAAGTTGCATTATTTTTATATCATAAAATCCTGGCATTTTAACAGGGGTGTGTACACTTTTTACATCCACTGTGTGTGTAGATATATATATATATATATATATATATATATATATGTGTGTGTGTATGTATGTATATATATATATATATAGGGTCTATATTATATCCTCGAACGCTTAAAAAAGCGAACGCTAATTGATCATAGGATCATAGGATAGTACTAAGCTAACTGCCCTTGCGAGCCATTTTAAGCCTAGCCATTTATCCCTTGTGAGACTCAAACCCTGCATTTTGTGTTTGTGAGGCAAATACCTTAACCATTAGGCCACCCTCCCAACCCAACTTATTTTCTTATTTTCTAACTTATTTTCGCGAAACTGCAAAATATCGAAGCAGCAGAAACTTGAATTTTTTCCCAGGGAAAGAATTTGGTTGTCCGTTTCTGTTGCTTCTGTATTTTGTGAAAGTTACCGTGTGGATGTGAGTGTTATGGTGATTTAGGTGAGTTAGGGTTAGGGCTCAGGTTAGGTGTGTGTGCGATTGAGTGGACATGAGGGTTAGGGCGGATTTAAGTGAGTTAGGGTTAGGGGCGGGCAAGGTGTGTGCGATAGTGATGGACCTTAGGGTTAGGGTTAAGGTAAGTGGGTAGTTAGTGGTGCGTGCATAGTTTAGTGTAGGGTTAGGTATCAGATTTTAAGTGTATGTGTGGATTTCTGTTTGTTTGGTGTGCTTGTGTTGTGTGTAAGCTTTCGCTTAAATTAGGTCGATCAATCAGCATTCGCTGATATAATACAGACCATATATATATATATATATATATATATATATATATATATATATATATATAGGTCGACATTTTGCAATGTCGAAATTCATATCGCCGAGACCATATGATCAACATTTGAAATGTCAGCCATACAAGTAGAACATTATCATCATCTTCTTTCGGCTGTTCCCATTATGGGTTGCCACAGCGGATCATTTGCTTCCATTTCTTCCTGTCCTCTGCATCTTGCTGTGACACACCAACCACCTGCATGTCCTCTCTCACCAGATCCATAAACCTTATCTTAGGCCTTCCTTTTTTCCTGTTACCTGGTAGCTTCATCCTTAGCATCTTCTTCCCAATATACTCAGCATCCCTCCTCAGCACATGTCCAAACCAACGTAATCTTGCCTGTCTGGCTTTTTCTCCAAACCTTCCAACCTGGGCTGACCCTCTAATATACTTATTCCTAATCCTGTCTACCCTCGTCACACCCAGTGCAAATCTTAACATCTTTAACTCTGCCACATCCAGCTCAAACTCCTGCCTTTTTGTCAGTGCCACTGTCTCCAACCCATATAACATAGCTGGTCTCACTACCCTCTTCATGACCTTCCCTTTCACTCTTACTGGTACTCGTCTGTCACAAATCACTCCTGACACTCTTCTCCACCCACTCCATCCTGCCTGTGCTCTCTTCTTCACCTCTCTTCCATGCTCACCATTACTCTGAACTATTGATCCCAAGTATTTAAACTCATCCACCTTTGCATCCTCACCATTCCTCTATCCTCTCTCTCATTCACACACATATATTCTGTCTTAGTCCTGCTGACCTTCATTCCTCTTCTCTGTAGAGCATATCTCCATCTCTCATGGGTCTCCTCCACCTGTTCCCTACTCTCACTACAGATCACAATGTCATCTGCAAACATCATAGTCCACGGGGACTCCTGTCTGATCTCGTCTGTCAACCTGTCCATCACCATTGCAGGCTCAGAGCTGATCCTTGATGTAATCCCACCTCCACCTTCTCCCACAGCAGACCTCACCGCTGTCACACTACCCTTACATATCCTGTACCCACTCTTACATACTTCTCTGACTTCCTCATACAATACCACAACTCCTCTTTAGGCACCCTGTCATATGCTTTCTCTAAGTCTACAAAACACAATACAACTCCTTCTGACCTTCTCTGTACTTCTCCATCAACACTCTCAGAGCAAACATCATGAAACCATACTGCTGATCACTAATCATCACGTCCCTTCTTAACCTAGCTTCCACTACTCTTTCCCATAACTTCATGCTGTGACTGATCAATTTAATCCCTCTGTAGTTACTACAGCTCTGCACATCACCCTTATTTTTAAAAATCGGTACCAAAACACGTTTTCTCCATTCCTCAGGCATCCTCTCATTTTCCAAGATTTCATTAAACAATCTGGTTAAAAACTCCACTGCCATTTCACCTAAATACCTCCATGATTCCACAGGTATGTCATCTGGACCAACAGCCTTTTCATTCTTCATCCTCTTCATAGCTAATCCTTACTAATCCATTGTACTTCACGATTCACTATCCCCACATCATCCATCTCCTCAACACACTCTCCTCACTTGTGAGTATGTTTCCCTCATTATCCTTTATCACCTTTACCTGCTGCACATCTTTACTAGCTCTGTCCCTCTGCCTAGCCAATCGGTACAGGTCCTTTTCTCCCTTCTTAGTGTCCAACCTTTCATACAACTCTTCATATGCCTTATCCTTAGCTTTTCGCTCTCTCTTTGCCATGCACCTCATCTCCTTATACTCCTGTCTACTTTCTTCATCTCTCTGACAATCCCACTTCTTCTTTGCCAACCTCTTTCTCTGTATACTCTCTTGTACTACCTCATTCCACCACCATGTCTCCTTGTTGACCTTCCTCTGTCCAGATGTCATACCAAGCACCTTTCTAGCCATCTCCCTTACTAGCTCTGCTGTAGTTACCCAGCTATTTGATAAGTCTTTACTGCCACCCAGTGCCTGTCTTAACGCATCCTTGAACTCCACCTCGCAATTACCCTTTTTCAATTTCCACCATTTGATCCTTGGTGCTGCCCTCACACTCCTGCTCCTCTTCATGATCATCAACATCATCCTACAAATCACCATCCTATGCTGCCTAACTACACTTTACAGTCTCCAATCTCCTTCAAACTGGCATAATCCACCTGTGTACATCTTCCTCCACTCTTGTATGTCACCCTATGCTCCTCCCTCTTGTTAAAATACGTATTCACCACAGCCATGTCTATCCTTTTCACAAAATCCACTACCATCTGGACCTTCTGCATTCCTTTGTTTAATATCATACCTACCCATCACTTCCCCATCCCCTCGGTTCCCTTCACCAACATGCCCACTGAAATTTGCTCCAGTCACCAACAAAAACAAACTTACCTTAACGCTGCTAGCAGGGAGGCTTCAAAAAATTTTTATACACACACACACAAAACCTGCAAGAAAGACCTAGCCATGCTACAGTTTTCACTCTACAGTACCTTAAACCTCCTGTATTGGAGGCCTGCGGAATATATACAAATGACCTTAATAGAAATGTTTTGCTACAAGAGGTTTAAGGTATTACACAGTGAAGACTCTAGCTTGGCTGGGTCATATTTATAGATTTTACTAAATCGTTTCTCTGTGTGACCTTTTTACCCTTTTGCTTTCACTATGACATTAGTCATCACGGATCAGTTTTATAGGATCCTGTCTACAGTCACCTTTCATCTGTATAATTCAGAGATCTGTTGTCTGCCAGTGACGATAAACTTGTGACAAGTGAACTGATGGACTGCGGAGTGTGTTGTGTCCCTACACCATACTTCTGCAGTGCTGTCACAATGTAGCCAGTGACTGCCTGTCGTTTTGCCAGTTCTGAAGTTGGCTTATCCATTCTAAACACACTGTTCTCCTCTGTAGTGAAAGCGTAATATTCAAAGGTAACCCACTCATACAGCAAATTGATGCATTCAGCAGGAAAAGTAGACTTCAATATGGCACTTCAACCATTAATGGGCCAGATAACCACTGCACTGTGCTTTCACAGAAAATTTGGTAATGTGTATACTTTTGTTTCATCTTTTTTCAGAGCTTATGCAGGATTCAGACTCAGTCTGTAGAACATTTACAGATGAGTTATGAAAGGACCGCTCAACCGTACTTCATGCATAGCCGGCCTTAGGCCGCTCTAGTAGGGGTGCTTTTCCAGTATTTATTTGGTGCAGGTAGACTAGGATGGGGGCACCAGGTGGTGGGCGCCGTGGAGCCCTTTTGGCTAGGGCACCAGTTCACGTAAGGCCGCTCCTGACTTCATGGGTGCACATATGCTTTACTAAATATTACATCATGTTGAATGCGAGAAATGAGCATTCTAATTCTGTAGTCAAAGGCTGATGACCAAGATGGTAACACAGCAGATGTGCTACCAGAGAGGACATTCAACTTAGGTGGGCTGTTTCATCACTGCTGTGGTCATCTGTGAGAGTTTCAACTGCTCTTGTTTATGAAAGGAAAGAGTGGGGCCTTTACATCTTCTGACCCCACTGTGCATTTCCCACTTTTCTGCAGTGTCGTGTCATAGGCTATGTCTTAATGTACAGCAGTGCTTGTGATACTTGAATGTCTCACTTGTTCCCTAACAGATGTTTTTTTTTTCTCTTTTTCTTTAGCTGTGTATGGTCTCGCTCAGTCTTTTCAGGACCCTCATGAATTTAAACTGTGAAGATGTAATGCTGCAGTTAGTTCTCAGGTAGGTAACCATTGTAATGCCCTAGTGGCACTCCTGCTAAATCCTGTGCTCTTCTGTTGCAGTTGAGTACCTCCTGTAACCTGTCCAATAATCACTAAGCTTTGATCCTCCCCATTTCCTTGTTTTTATAAATTATCGGTTTACGGCAGAATGGATTAGTTTATGTGATAGCTTTGTGGGTACCTCAAACTGATGTAAAAAGTAACCTGCATTTAGTTCTGTGATTTCATATAGATGGCATGTTTTCTTTTCCCATGATGTCACAAAGACTTTTAGTGAAGATAGATGCTGACTGTTTGATGTAGAGGGATGGAACTTTGTGTTTCCTAAAGCAGTGGTTTGATTGGCATCCTTGTAAGAGAGAGCTGGAGAGTGATGGTAAGTAAACAGCCAAGGCCGGCTTACCCATTCTGGGAGATAGTCTTTGACCCCTGCATTGTAAGTGTCGCCAGATAGAGAAGGTCGGTATTGTGTGTCACTGCACAAGGACTCATGGATATGAGACTGGCTGAACAGTATATGTACATATTAACAACACATTTGTAGAAAGCAAAACTTTGTTTAGCTTAAGAAGTTTTAATGGTTGGTAGAGTTCATGGAAGGACTGTTATAACTAACTATTAATCTCATTTTATCATTACAAGTTAGTCTTGCTGTATCAACTGCTTTATCCAGATAGTTGTTCACTAACATTAAATTTGAGATAATTGATTTCTGAACAAATAAACACCACACCTAATGAAGTTTTTCTCAATCATTTAAACTTGTGACCTGAAAAAGTATTGTCTTTAGAGCTCCAGACTTCTGCAGTGTCCACTATTTGTTGAGGGTTAAACTCTTGGAGTTTGCCTGGCTTGAATTGTCATCATGAAAGACCATTGGATTTGTAACTGTGATACGGCCAGTTAGTTGTTACAACTTTTAGGTTCATCTTTCAGAAAGCCCCACTAATAGATCAAAGTCTTCACAGAGCTTTTGGGATGGACCCAAAACCTGTCTGTTTTTGCCCAGGATGGTTGAGAGTGCTTCTCTCCCATCCAGGAACTTAGTAACTTCATCAAGCAAATCTACTGCATCAGGTTGAGGGTGGTGATGTTCCATGGATTCATGTCCTTGCTTCTTGAGTACCTAGATGTCATTTGCCATACCATTTTCTTGAGTCAATACAAAATGTTGCTGTGGTTCACACTGGCTGAGCACCATTTACCTTCATTGTGCGGCCATTTGGTATGTCTTCTCTACACAGCTTGTTTACCAAAGTACTAGTCATTGTGACAGAGACCTTGGTGCAGAAGGAACTTTATTCTTTCCCGTACCTTAATTTGCTCAAGATGTCTGTAGAGAGGTTTTGTGGGATCATCCTTAGTTTGGGAGCTCCGAAGGTTGCAGCCCCTAGGAGTCTCCAGAAACCAGACATTTTTTTCTTATTCCATTTCGTAGGCTTATCTTTGTTGCTGAAGTGGGCACTCTCATGTTTGTCATTTCTGGAGGCACAGAAGGCCAAGGGGTGGGTCTCATCCTTAGTATCCTGGCTGAGAATGCTGTGAAGAGTTCAGTATATGAGCATTCTCTGTCTTCTGGAATTAATGGTATCTAGTCTTTATTGTGCCTGCCACATACCCGAGGATACAGGTGCTGTAGTATGCTGAGTTACCACTGGCTGCAGAGTTACCACTCACTTATATATCTGTTTCTCATGTCAAACTCCTGCTTGTAGGTGCTGGAGTTGTGGACAGTTATAAAAAGTAGCATTCTGTGTCTTTCCTTCCTGCAGCCAAGTCAGACAAGGACTAGTACAGGTGAGATGGTGTGGCCAGCTCATCTTCTCAGTGTATGATGAAGATTGGTTCCCTCTATAGAAGTGACTGTAAACCAGTTAGAGCTAAGATCAGTCCTCCTGCCCATCTGTTTCCTTCCACTCTATTTTATTATCATATGAAAGACTTGGTAGTCAAAGCAAATCAGGAAAAGCTGTCATAGTGTGCCACAACTGCAGAGAGATATATGTCTGTCATTGGCCCATAACAAAGGGCATCACTGGTTGAGCCATGACAATCCGGGAAGGCATGCAGTATGCTGTGATATTCTGAATTGCTTCTCCAGTCCTTTCTTGGAATTGAAGATTTGGAAGTCTTGTCTGGTCAGAGTCTTTCCAGGGTAAGGTATTGTAGCAGTTGAGTTGCTTGCTACTTGAAAAAACTCATTTCTCTTTCATGGGAGGGTGGCTTAATGGTTAAGGTGTTTGCCTTGCAAGCACAAGGTGCAGAGTTTGAATCTCACAAGGGATAATTGGCTAGGCTTAAAATGGCTCACAAGGGCAGTTAGCTTAGTACTAACCTAAGAACTTCAGTAAATGACTGCTTCATGCTGCCAGGCAAGGGGGAATTAGTCAGTGTCTTCTCCCTTTCTTGATGAGACAATTCCTCTGTTGCTTCTACTGTGGTTCTCTGCCACATCACAGGCTTGAAGGAGAAGAAAAATACTACATTATCCTCATTGCTTGTTGGTAGCAGAAAAAAAGTGTGGGTTCAGGATATCAGATCCTTGGAAATGCAGTAGAATAACCTCCTTTGCAAACAAAAGCAGTATCCTCCACCCACATACAAGGCAACAAAAAGTTCTACCTCCATCTCAGATCATTATTCCTGGGGCTTAGAATGAACCTGCTCCACTTTCATTTCAAATCATTGTTCCTGGCTTAGTTCCAACCAGATCTACCTCCATCTAGTACCATTGCCCCCCAGGGCTTAGATCCAACCAGCTCCCCCTACATCTTGCTTCATTGTTCCTGGGGCTTGGATCTAACCAGGTCATTGTTCTGGGGCTTAGATCCAACCAGTTCCACCTCAGTCTCAGATCATTATTCCTGTGTCTTAGATCCAACCAGCTCCATTTCCATCTTGGATCATTGTTCCTGACTTAGATCCAACAGCTCCACTTTGATGTCACATCATTGTTGCTGGAGCTTAGATCCAGCGAGCTTCACCTCCATCACGTATCATTATTCCTGGCGTTATATCCAACCAGCTCCACCTCAAATCTTTGTTCTTGGAGCTTAGATCCAACCAACTCTACCTCCATCTCACATCATTGTTCCTGGGGCTTGGATCCAAACAGCTCCTCCTCCTCCATCTCACATCATTGTTCCTGGGGCGTAGATCAGACCAGCTCCACCTCCATCTTTGATCATTGTTCTTGGGGCTTAGATCCAATCACCTCCACCTCTGTCTCGGATCATTGCTCATGGCTTAGATCTGACAAGCACCAGCTCAGTAAGTAATAAAAAGAACGATCCAGGCTCCTCCAGGTTCACACTCTTTTATTGTAAAACTGACAATTAAGTGCTTTCGTCTCTTAACACCAGAGAATTCATCAGAATAATTAAACAACCATCTGAAAGCACTTTAGACATCTCTGTTAACCAATCCACACAGTAGATGTCACAAAATTACATCTTTCCACAAATGTGAAACTCCACCCTCTCTTTGTTAAGAGGCAATACAGTATGACAATATAAAAACATACAGACGTTTATCTTTACAAAAAAAAAAAAAAAACTTTTTGTATATTTCTATACATTTAAAATATATATTTACATGATGTATCAATCCAAAGACAAAAGTATTAAAGTTTAGTTGCTCTTTCATGTAACATAGGAATAATAAATATAGTGTTGTTTATCCCCGGGGGGGATCATAGCTGCCAGTCTAATCTGCCACTCATTTTCTTTGACAAATTTTTCCAATCACCCCCCTGAGGTTGAGGCTTGACATGTTCCACAATACCAAACACAATTTTTTAAAATTTAAACAGGTTTGGGAATGCTTTAACAATGCATTATTCTGTTTTTTATTTTTTGTATCGTTTCTGTGTTCATATATTCTATTTTTTAGGGAACACTCGGTTTTACCAATATAAAATGTAGTACACGTAGAGCAGGTAGCTAAATAATAGACCACTGTACTAGTGGCACAATTTCCCTTCTGAAATTGTATTTCACTTTTCATTCTGTTACACAATGTTATACAAACTTCCTAATTTATACGTGGACATTGTTGACAGGCACCACATGGTCTTGTTCCATAATCAGAAATTAATGTTGAATCTATTTTATGCTCCAGCAGTCTTTTAAAGTTTGCTCCTGTCTTATGGACAAATCTCGGACTTTCCCTCACCTTTTCTAACACCTCCTTATTCACCCTAAATATATTCCAATTTTTCTGAAGGATTTTTTTGATATTACTAGTCAAATGATTATACTAAAGTACACATGCCCTTTTGTATAATTCTTTAGTGACAAGAGATGTGCTACCACTTTTTTCTAAACCCACACCAAACAAGGGTTAAAATGTAGCACCTCATTTCTCATATACTTCTCTTGTTATTCCTAACAACCAGTTTTTGGGGTAACCTCTCTCTCCTGGAACATCTCACTAAGTTTTTCCAGCTCTTCACATACATCTTCTCTATGTGATGTCTACTTAACCATTAGACAGCAGTGCATTTGATGGCAAACTAATCTGTCACAATACCTGGTTAACAAAAGTGGAATCCTTCAAGGATCCTTACTTTGGTCCTTTACGTTTCAGTATTTTCATTAATAATCTTCATACTGCCTCCCTTCAAATCACACTTATTCAATACACAGACTATTACTACCGCCCTTCAAATCACACTTATTCAGTACACTGACGATTACTACCGCCCTTCAAATCACACTTATCCAATACACTGACGATTACTACCTCCCTTCAAATCGCACTCATTCAATACACAGACGATTACTACCGCCCTTCAAATCACACTTATTCAATACACTGACGATTACTACCGCCCTTCAAATCGCACTCATTCAATACACAGACGATTACTACCTTTCTTCAAATCACACTTATTCAGTACACTGATGATTACTACCGCCCTTCAAATCGCACTCATTCAATACACAGACGATTACTACCTCCCTTCAAATCGCACTCATTCAATACACTGACGATTACTACCGCCCTTCAAATCGCACTCATTCAATACACAGACGATTACTACCTCCCTTCAAATCACACTTATTCAATACACTGACGATTACTACCGCCCTTCAAATCGCACTCATTCAATACACAGACGATTACTACCTCCCTTCAAATCGCACTCATTCAATACACTGACGATTCCACAATTATCTCCACCTCCAGTAACCTTCAACAGCTCCTAAAAATGAGACAAGATCCTTCACCTCTATTGAGACCTGCCTAAAGAATGCACAATTACTACTAAATCCCATGAAGACCAAACTGTTATTGTTTACACCAAAACGACTTCTGCATTACTTTAAAATATACTCACAAAAATAATACAACTAGAAATTGTAACTCAAGCAAAGTTATTGGGTATCACCATAGATGATAAACTCTCCTTTGAACAAATATACTAAACACCATTAAAAAAATTCAAGCTTGGTAAACTTGATAGACATAAGCATTTCATGGACAACCCCCCAAAAACCTCTTGCCATTTCTTTCTTGCTCCCCTCCCTCTTGTATGGAGCCCCTGTTCTCACTAATCTCCATGTCTCTAAAAAGCAAACTGCAATCATGCTACTGCAAAATAGATACATTTGCAACAGGTATATCTTACTGCACACATCACTGTTACTCCCTCAATTAAATAAACTGGCTAGAATTCCCCCATTACCTTAATATAGTGCAACTATCTCTAGCACACAACATAGTATATAAACCAGACAGCTGCTCAGTGTTAAAACCTATCTTACAGCACTGTACCCCTTCCAGAAATCTCCACTCCACCAATCAACAATTTGTAAAAGTATACAAACCTAACAAAAGGGCTGGGCATAGCCTCTACTCCTTTACCATTGCAAAACTATGGAATGCCGTACCCCCAAATATCAGTGTTTTAGACTCCTTTCCGACCCTCAGACTTTCTCTAAAACATCACGTTCACATCTGTCTCTGCTCCTCATCTAATGACTAATATACTCAAGTCTCATCTCTTCACTATATAGCAGGTACTGCCTGTTTCCCTCCCCTGGCTGCTTCTCCTTTACCCCTTATCTCCTACTCTTTTCCCAAACTTATTACCCACTTTCTGCTTTTTCATTTTTCCAAGTTCAAAATCCACTTCCAATCCCCTTCTCCTTAGTGTATCGTATTGTACCATACTCGTGTATTCCAAACGATATCTACTCATGCATACTATACTAACCCTCATACTATACCATACTCCTGTATTCCAAACGATATCTACTCATGCATACTATACTAACCCTCATACTGTACCATACTCCTGTATTCCAAACGATATCTACTCATGCATACTATACTAACCCTCATACTGTACCATACTCCTGTATTCCAAACGATATCTACTCATGCATACTGTACTAGCCCTCATACTGTACCATACTCCTGTATTCCAAATATCTACTCATGCATACTATACTAAGCCTCATACTGTACCATGCTCCTGTATTCCAAACGATATCTACTCATGCATACTTTATTAACCCTCATACCACTTGTCAATGTGCTACTACCCTTATTCCCTCTGTGTTGTTACCTATGCATAAACCTTTCACTCTTCAAAACCTACAAACCTAAACTACACCTTTTTACACAAGATGATTTAATCTTGTTTTGTCTTTCGGCTTTTCCTGGTTAGGGGTCGCCACAGCGGAACTCCAGTCCGCTTATGATTGGCAGTAGATTTTTACGTGCCGAGTTGCCGGCCCTGACACACAGCCTTCAACGAAGGTACGCCCATTCACGCATGTCTACACACACGAGGCTCTAGCTGAGAATCGAACAAGACAACGTCTTACTGTGAGGCGACAACACTACTGCAGCACCACCACCGCAGTTTTATTTAATCTACTCTCTAGCATATATAGTCTACCTAGACAGAACTTTTGGCCGTAAATTGATCACATGTTAAATGTATTATGTTTATAAGTGTGTGTAACGTGTACACATGTTAAACTGTGTTCTGCTTTAATAGAATGCAGAGTGCACACTTCAGAAAAAAATACAGACATTACAATTTACAGTTGAGCTTTTTTCCCCGGGCCTCTGCTGAAAATGCATTTCTGACCCAGTCTGACTTTCCTGGTCACCAAATGTCAATCAATAAATAAACTCCATGTTGAATCATTTTTCCTGGCTTACATCTAACAAGCTCCACTGCCATCTTGGATCATTGTTCTTGGGGCTTAGATCCAACCAACTCCATCTTGAATCATTGTCTTTGACTTAAATCCAACCAGCTCCACCTCCACCTCCATCTCCATCTTGGATCATTCTTACTGGCTTAGGTCTGACCAGCTCCACCTCCATCTCAGATTATTATTCCTGGCTTAGGTCTCTTGTTCCTGCTAGGCTTCCCAGCTGGGTTACCAAACCAGCAGACAACTCAGACAAGCGTAAGAGGCTTTTCATTTGGATGGAGAGGAATGCCTCTTAACTGTCAAGTATTTTGCAAAATGTCCAAATTTTTGCCTCATATTTTTGACATGTTCTTCATAAATTTGTGGTTTCAGGCAAGTCACTAATGATCAAAGTCACTAAATAATGAGACAGTTGAGTTTCAGAGTTTGTATCCTTCAGAAAATGCTTACTAGTGCAAAACCTGTTATTCCAGCAACTTTCTAAGTTTGAGGAGTATTTAAAATGTGTCCCTTTTTTGGCCTTTGTCCCCCCCAATTATTTTGGCATTTTTAGGATTTCTTGTGTTAAGAAGCTGAGAGGTATTCAGTGCGTCTGTAATCTGTAAGCATGCTAGTGCATCTGGTTTACAGGAGACCTTTTTTTACAATTTACGAGTATACATTTATTAGCTTTTTCTATCCATCATGACGTTGAGAAGTGCAAACACTGTGCAGGAGTCCCCTCAGAGAACTCCTTGCTTCTATATGACTTGAATTTCACAAGTGATATACTTACCTATGCATTGTTTGACAACTTGTTCATCAGCTGTGAACTTTGTCTTTTGGAAGATGTTTATTTGCACTGTTAGCGCTTTTACAATCACTTGCACTTGTAAGATCTCAGACTTCCATGCCCTTTTATGTAGAAAACCTCTCTGGTCTTTCACAGGAGTCTGGAATCCCTTAACTCAGGTTTCTTCACAAACGTGGTTTTGGAATGTTTTTTCACTTTCCTGCTTTCTTTGGAAGAGTAGAAATTAGGGGCAAAAAACTTGTCGTGCACTGGACTTGCACTGTCAGCTTAGGTTTTGCGTGAAGTGAATGCCATATATACTGGAAGACAGAACTGCTGATCTTTATCATTGAGATCACTGCTGTAGTGTAATTCATCATACAGGGAAATGAGCAGTCTTTCAGACTTCTGATTCATCATACAGGGAAATTAGCAACCTTTCAGACTTCTAATTCATCATACAGGGAAATTAGCAACCTTTCAGACTTCTAATTCATCATACAGGGAAATTAGCAACCTTTCAGACTTCTAATTCATCATACAGGGAAATTAAGCAACCTTTCAGACTTCTAATTCATCATACAGGGAAATTAAGCAACCTTTCAGTTTATCTTTTGCCTCATACAGGAAATTAAGCAACCTTTGCCCAGACTTCTAATTCATCATACAGGAAGTCTGGGATATTTCAGACTTGTTTAATAAGTATCCCAAGTCTGGGCTATTTTTCTTGTTTAATAAGTATACCAAGTCTGGGATATTTTTCTTGTTTAATAAGTATCCCAAGTCTGGGATATTTTTCTTGTTTAATAAGTATACCAAGTCTGGGATATTTTTCTTGTTTAATAAGTATACCAAGTCTGGGATATTTTTCTTGTTTAATAAGTATACCAAGTCTGGGATATTTTTCTTGTTTAATAAGCATACCAAGTCTGGGATATTTTTCTTGTTTAGTAAGTATACCAAGTCTGGGATATTTTTCTTGTTTAATAAGTATACCAAGTCTGGGATATTTTTCTTGTTTAATAAATATACCAAGTCTGGGATATTTTTCTTGTTCTTATTTGTTTTTCTCAGTGTGTCATGTTATGGCTTCTGCCATTTTTAATTTCTCCAAGTCTTTTGGGTTTCTAATACCATGACAGAAATGGACCCCATTCCTAAGTCAAAGTACGATTAAAGTTCATGAAATTATTATTGGTTCACTCTTTGATGTTAGCCAAAAGTGCTCTTCGCAGCACCCGGAATGTGCTCAGTAATGACTCCTCCTGCAATTCGTACAGTGTTGCATGAATTGGTAACATATCTAAATATGATTGTAAATTCTTTTTTACAAGACCAGTTGCTCCTACTACTATTGGAACTGTCTGAGTATCCTTCTTCCACATGGCTCTTGTTTCTGCCTGCAGACTGAGGTATTTTATGACTTTGTGTCTCTGTACGCAAGACACTGTAGTCACTAGGTGTGGTGATTTCAGTGATCAGTGCTACTTTTGTCTTCTTTTCTTGGACCACTATATCCAGTTTTCTAGCATCTATCTTTTGGACTGTTGGTATTGGGTGATCCCATGTGATGTAAACTTCATCATTTTCTATGATTCTCTGTGGCTCATGTTTCCATTGTTTTTCAGCCACTTCGTTACCATAGTGTTTGCACAATCTCCAGTACAACAATCTCGCCACATTATTATGCCTTTCAGTATACAGTCCCTCTGCCATTAGAGATTCGCAACCAGCAATAAGGTGTTTGACCGTTTCCAATTCGGTTCCACAAAACCTGCATATGTCTGTTTCTCCCACATGTTCAGTGGACTTAGTAAACCAGCCTGTGCGTAGCCCACTATCTTGGGCTGCCAATATTAATATTTCATTTCTTGATATAAATTCACCTCTCCTTAACCATTCCTGTGTTCATTCTTGATCAACACCAGGCTCTTCCAGACGTTTTCTATACTTGCAACTATATTTATGTTTTTTCCACATTTCTTGTCTTCTCATCTCATCTCATCCTTCACCTTATATTCTTTCTTTTGTTTTTTAGCACATTCAGTTGCTGCCTGTTTTTCTCCACTTCTGGTTTGATTTCCATTCCTGCTTGACGTCAGTATGCTTCTGCTAAATTAAGCAGAGATGTCATCTTAGATTTAGTCTCCTTACGTTTCAAAACTTTCACCACATTTGGATCTTGTCAGGTCAGTAGATGTATGTGGAGTCGCACAATTGCAGATCTATACAAGTAATCAATTTCAAGGAGGCCCATCCCCCCTTCAGAACGGGGAATACATAATCTTGGTATACACTGATTTTTGTAAATCATTTGGTGAGCATGAAGCTTCCTTCTTGTTTTAATATCCAGTCTATCCAACACTTTTTGGGGCCAGTTAGTCACTCCAAAACTATAAGTTAGGACAGGAAGAGCAAACTGATTTATAGCTTGGATCTTGTTCCTGGGTGTCAGTGCTGTCTTCAGGATTAATTTAAGTCTTCTGAAGTACTCCTTTTTAAGCTTTATTTGCATTTGTTCTTGTTTTATTGCTGATCCTTCATCAGTTCCCAAGTATTTATACACTTCCTCTTGCTCCAGTTCTTTTATAGCACATTCTTGTCTGAAACTGATGATGTTCATCGTGCTATGCTGCTGCAGTCATCACACTTGGGTTATCCTGCCATCAGGCGGTCCCGCAGTCGGCCTGAATTCCAAAGCCTTGGTCCAGCATCGGTTGTTGTCGCTTCTTCCCTGACGTCAGTGCGGCAGGGGTATAAAAGAGGCAGCCAACGCCATTTTCTCCAGTCTTTCTTGCCGCGCGATGCCCAAAGCAGAAGCATTTCGCAAGTTTCGGTCGGCCAGCTTCTGAGATTTTTGAACAGAATTTCAGCCGAAGTCTTCTATAAAGCTAAGTACCCTGTTGGGGAAACTTTTCTTGCCTCAGACCGATGTCAGACAAAGTTAATAATTGTATTTCTTGTGGGAAGCAAATACCTCATAAGGATTTTCATTCTTATTGTATTCCTTGCCTAGGCCCAGACCACGACGTTTCTGGTTGTTGATTTTGTGCTAGGTTCAATAAACGCAGTATTAAGCGTTGGGCTGATACCGCCCGCCATTATTTTGGCAGAAAATTCAACTACATTATGTCGTCGGAACCTCCGACAACCGTTATGTTTAAAAAACGCAAGGACAAAGACCGGCAGCCTAGACCTAGACCAGATAACGAGGTCTCGGTTAGGCCTGCCGCCGGATCTTTGGTATTCAGTGAGGTGCCTACGCAGCCCCTGACTACTGCAGATTTAGAAAATACGACTACCTCTCAGTCAGAATCTACTGGGCCACTGGAGCCGGTTCCTCCTCAACTCACGGACGCCAGCCCTGGTGGTGATCCGGAGACTATGGACAGGCCTTCGGTTTCAGAAGGTGTCTTAAAACTGACAACTCACTCCATTAAGTCATATGCTAAGCTTCCAAAGGTTAATAAACCGGGTCCACAGACTCCCACATAGGCCCCTATGCCTAAAAAACAGATGCTCAAAATGGCGGAGGACCTGATTACCCTTATCAGAGGTTCCCAGCCCCCTCCTGACAAAAGGCCTAGTCTGGAGGAAGATTTACCTCCTCCTGACCAGGAATCCATTTCCTCAGCAGACTCTGAGGAACAGGATTACCCCTTCCCTCTCTATGAAAACTCAGATGCTGAGGAGTCTAGTCCCTCTGTTTCCCCCCTGAAATCTTCTCTTTTGGGGGAACCCTGCACGCCATGAGAGAGCATTTCCACTGGGAAGGACAAGATTACTCTGACTCCAAGAAAAGAAGAAAAGACTCCGTGAGTTTCTTCTTCTACCTCAGCATAGACCCCTAGCCATTCCTCCTGTTTTAGACATTCTGGATGATGTCTACACTGAATCCAGTCTAAATCCAGATTCCTTACCTCCAGCACCACCTAAACCAGACAGATACTATTGAGTCCCTGACTCTCTCAGTTTTTTATATAAAAGCCCTGCTGCAGACCCAGAAACCATTTCCCAGGGTCCCAAAGGGGTTAAGGCCTCTACTGCTAAGAATCCACTACCTGCGGAAAGAGATTCCAGGGCATTAGAAAGATGGGGGATAAAAGTGTATACCTCTGCCACTTTGGCCATGAGGGCATTCAATTGCCAATTCCACATGATTAAATACCAGCAGTACTTGCTTACTCAGTTAAAACAGAAAATGATCCCTCAAACAGATCAACTAGATTTCAAAGGGATGCAAGATTTGTTGCATGCAGCAGAACAAGTGGGAAAACATACCTTGCAGTGTGGTTTTGATTCTTTGGAGGCCTCATGTAGAGCAGCAGTCACAGGGTCTGTAATACGTAGACATGCTTGGCTAAAAGAGCAGACCTTACCAGAACATGTCAAAGCAAAGTTACTGGATGCTCCACTGCAAAAGGATGTGTTATTTGGTGTCAAAGCAGAGGAAGTTTTAAAGAAGATGGAAGAAAAGGCAAAATCAATGCAAACAGTTAAAGATTTTTTACAGGTACAACCTCCTCGCATCAGCAAAAACTGGCCATCAAAAAACTGGTCCTTTCCTGCTTTAGACAGACCCCAAAGGGGCAGGTACAGACGCCCTAGGGGCAGAGGCCAGGCACAAGGTACCGTCAGGCCTAGACCATGGCAAACAACAACTCAGAGGGGGAGATGACAGATCTCAACCCTTCAGAAAACAAACTCAATGACTTTCCTCTTCGCCTACCAAGCAAAATTGCCCAGGCAGCACCTCTAGGAGGAAAACGGGCTCTTTTCCCACAAAATTGGCACATCATAACAGAAGACAAATGGTTTCTGGATATTATTACCCAAGGCTACAGATTTCATTTTCACACTTTACCACGGATGAGAGGCATGCCAAATCTGCCAACAAACCAATGGACAGATGCACAAAAGCAAATTTCAGCTCTCATGAACATGAAAGCAATTCAGAAGGTACCTGCAAAAGAGCAAGGTCAAGGATTTTACTCAAGACTGTTTCTACTACCAAGAAAGGACAAAGCCTGGAGACCCATCTTAGACCTTTCAATTCTAAACACGTACCTGGACATTCCCAAATTCAAAATGCTCACACTACAGCAGCTTCTTCCCATGCTGGACAAGGAGTCTTGGCTGATAACGTTGGACCTCCAAGAAGCATACCTGCATGTCCCTATCAGACAAGATTGCAGAAGATACCTCAGATTTTTGGCAGTTACAACGCATTATCAATTCTCTGCATTGCCCTTTGGCTTATCTACTGCACCCAGAGTATTCACGAAATGCCTGGCATCAGTAATTGCATACTGCAGACAGCGAGGAATACAAATTTATCAATATCTGGATGACTGCCTGATCCAAGCGGACAGCAAAGACATCCTACTACAGCATCTGGCATTTGTAACAAAGTTGCTAAGTTGTCTAGGGTACACAGTAAACAAAAAGAAGTCAAAACTAATACCCTCACAAGAAATAATTTTCCTGGGTGCCAGCTTGAATACAACGGCCCAGATGGCTTACCTCACGCCAGACAAGCAAAAACAACTGGCTCAGTACTTCAAAAAGATGGCAACTTCTACCCAGCTCACTGCAAGGAAATTCCTGCAGGCATTGGGGTACATGGCATCCTGCATTCCACTAATTGCATATGCAAGGCTGCATATGAGAAAACTACAGTGGTACCTAAAAAGTGTATGGTCCCAACACACACAGCCTCGAAGCAAGTATAACTCTCATTCCCTGCCTTCAAAAAGAGTTTCTATGGTGGGCTCAAGCATGCCAAGCAAACAAGGGCCTTCCTTTTGTCTCACCTCCAGCAAATCAAACCTTGACAACAGATTCATCAGACTACGCCTGGGGTGCACACATGGCAGGACAATGCATACAGGGCAAATGGTCTGCAAACTAAAGGCAACTACACATCAATCAAAAGGAGATGCTAGCTGTAAAAAATGCACTAACAGCCTTCAAGGACCTCTTGCATCCAGGACAACTTCTAATAAGGACGGACAACAACACAGTTATGTGGTACATAAACAAACAAGGAGGAATGCACTCCTACCCACTATGCAGACAGGCAATGGACTTGTGGAACACAGCATTAACTTACCAAGTACAACTGCAAGCACAATTCCTGCCAGGAAAAGAAAACATTTTGGCAGACAAATTTAAGCAGAAATTTGACAGACCCTCACGAGTGGAGACTATACCCACAAGTATTCTCAATGATAACTCAGAGGTGGGGACCACCAGACATAGATCTGTTTGCCTCAACCAACAATTGCCAGCTACAAAAATTTTGCACAAGGACTTATCCCCTGGCCTGGAAAGTGAATGCCCTATCATTCAGTTGGACAGCATTGTCAGTCTACGCCTTCCCACCTCTGCCTCTACTGACACAGGTATTACTGAAAGCCAGATCAGAGAGACCACAGATGATCCTCATTGCTCCGGACTGGCCACGTCAACACTGGTACCCACTACTACAAAACTTGACTCTCAGCCCTCCATGGATCTTACCTCAATTCCCTCTGATATTAACCCAACAAAACTCTCAGATCCTTCACAGTCAACTAAGGACCTTAAATCTAGCTGCATGGAAAATACCTTTATCAAACAACACTTCTCTCAAAGGACGTCCAGAATGTCATTTTGGAGGCCAGGAGGCCCAGCACCAGAAAAAACTTACTCAGACAAATGGAAAAGATTTTGTGTATGAAGCCAGGCCAGAAGCCTAAATCATGGCATCCCAAATATTCCGCACATACTCCAATATCTAACTGAGATGCTACACAAAGGCCTTTCTTTCTCATCCATAAAGATCCATGCTTCAGCCATTTCAGCTCAAAATGATACGGTTCCTCCCATTTTCTCTCATCCTTTGCTAAGGCAGTTTCTCAGAGGGGCAAAAAATATAAGACCCCCCCAGAAAATCACCAACTCCAACTTGAGATCTAAATTTTGTTCTGGAAAAGTTAACACTTCCTGCTTTCGAACCAGCCTTTTCAGCAGAGCTTCAATACTTGTCATGGAAGACAGCCCTGCTGCTGGCTATCGCCTCAGCATGCAGAGTTTCAAAACTGCAGGCACTTATGGCAGTTGAACCTTTCATCATTTTCCATCAGGACAGAGTATCGTTACGCACCAACCCTTTCTTCATGCCAAAGGTAGTATCCAGTTTGGCACTCAGTCAGACAATACACTTGCCCACCTTTTATCCAAACCCACAGAATAAAGGAGAAAGACTCCTTCACTCTTTGGACATTCACAGACAGTTACGTTACTATTTGGACAAGACAAAGGCCTTGAGAAAATCTGACCAACTCCTTGTATCCTATGCACCAGGCTCAGAAGGAAAGGCTATTTCAAAACAGACCATCTCCAAATGGATAGCACATTGCATCCGCTTTTGCTACTCACACCACGGGAAATCAGTGCCTGCTAGTATTAGGTCTCATTCTAGCAGGGCTACAGCAACCTCAGCAGCCTTCCTCCGAGGAGTCCCAACAAAGGACATTCTGGAGGCAGCTACATGGAGTTTAGTGCACACCTTCACCGAGCATTACCATCTTCCTCTATACTCAAAAAACAGAGCTGGGTTTGCCACTGCAGTTCTGCAGGGCATCTTAACTGCACCTAACCCAGTTTAGCTCGTACCACCCAACCATAGCTTTGGGACTCTACCCAAGTGTGATGACTGCAGCAGCATAGCACGATGAACATAGTACAGTTTTGTACCTACCATAAATGTAGATGTTCGAGTGGTTATGCTGCTGCAGTCCAGGTTATCCTTCTTCCATCCCCTCTACCTAACAAGGCTTTTCTTATACCTCCATGTACTTCAACCTTTGGGATGCATGTCTATATGGTGTATTTGCTTACAACTAGTACCATTGATTTGCACTAAGGTATGTTTTGCAAGCTTCTTATTTTGCCTTCTTAGTTTGGGGCACCTGACATCTGGGGCAAGAAAAACTGAAGAAAATGGCATTGGCTGCCTGTTTTATACCCCTGCCGCACTGGCGTCAGGGAAGAAGCGACGACAACCGACGCCAGACCAAGGTTTTGGAATTCAAGCCGACTCCGGGACCGCCTGACGGCAGGATAACCCAAGTGTGATGACTGCAGCAGCATAACCACTCGAACATCTACATTTATGGTAGGTACAAAACTGTACTTTTTGCTGGTGCTGCAATTTTCCTTTTTTAAATGTTGCTTTTGCACATTTATCAAGACCAAATGACATTCGAATATCATCTGAAAAAGTTTTGACAACCTGCAGCTGTGCTTTCAGTTCCTCATCTGATGGGCTGTACAATTTTAAATCATCGACAAAGAGAAGATGAGAAGTCATTAGACTTTTGTTGTTTTCTAGAACCCAAATTTTAGCCATGACCTAAGCTGTTAAGTATGGCCATTGGTGAGTTGGCAATGATATTCCACAGAAGCAGGAACATATTGGCATGTGAGCACCAGAAGTGTTTGGCTTTAAGCCAAGGGATATCCCTCTATTTTTTTAGAATGAGACCCCTTCTGGAGGCCCAGAAAAGCATTAACCTGTACACTTTCATAAAACAAAGAGAATTGGAATGTTAACAGCCAGGGAATCTATGAACATGGTGTTTGCTTAATCCTTGGTAACCCCCGTAAGCACTACAAGAGTTTGAGGGCACAGGCCCCAGTGAGGCACCATTTTGCCCACTTCCAGCCATGGCAGCTAGTTCTCCCCTACATGCCCCCTTTGTAGGCTGACAGCAGGATTAATAATTCTGATGTGTCAAAGATGAATGCCAATTCCCAGGTTTCCACAGAGGACCAGATAAAGATGTAGTTGCTAAAAATAGCCTCCTTTGGATTTGTGCTTTGCTTGTATTGAGATGCATATATTTCATGGTCAACATGTTATTTCAGAGAGTTTGTCAAACCGTGTTCAGGCAGGTGTGCTGCTTGGACGTATCTTTTCCACATTTCTTACTCAGTTTGTCAAACCGTGTTCAGGCAGGTGTGCTGCTTGGACGTATCTTTTCCACATTTCTTACTCCAGACATCTTTGATTGTAGATATTTTATGGGTTTATATATTGCTGCTGGACACTAAGGGCTGTTGCACCACTGCTTTCCCTTATTTCTTTCTTAAGGAAGTTATTACTCCCAGCAAAAGGAAAAAAGACCCTCCCACCAAAAGGAAAAAAGACCCTCCCCAGAATGGTCATTTGTCATGGACGTTGCTGAAGAGCTTACAGTCACTTTCTGTGATCGTTTGAGACATGGCTTCTTGGATGTGTATAGTTAGGTCATCACTTGTGCCATCATTTCTTGTTTCACATTAGACCGAGAGTGGAATACATGCTGGTTATTGAGTTGTGGGTGGTCTTAGGTGGAAGTGTGAGACAGACATGATATTATCTGTCAGTGACTGCTGTTTTTTTGAGGTGCAGCAACCTTGGACTAAGAGTAATAAAAGGGATTGTGTGTCACAGTCATAAACCGATGAGCTGAAGTACATGCATTACAAGAATGTGTGCAGGTGTTATGGCTGAACTTGTATGATGAGAAGTCTGGCAAGCTGAGGATGTATAATGGATTATCAATGAAGAATCGTCTTCCTCCTCCAGAGGATGTATCCTTCAGGGAAATATTGCATTTAATAAAACATTTTAAATATCTGGTTGTTATAAAGGGTACTTGGTTATGTTGGGTAATGAAGACCTTAAAGTAGCTACAGTTCTTCCTGTATTTCTGGCATTCAGAAATGCATTCAGCAGTGCTTCTTTAGAGGTAGATTCTAAGCCACTGCAATGCCAGAGGGATTCTGTGAGACGGAGGAGAACTGCAAGTACCTTTTCAAAAATGCTATTGCAAATGTATTCACTTTTTTGGATGTCACTAGAGATCTAGACTGGTTCCTGTTTAACAGCACCCCTCCTAATGATGAAGAAAGCATGGTACTGGATCGATTGGTTAGTAGATGTATAGTCCCTTCTAGCAGAGCATGAGAGCTATTCAGTTATGTATTACTTATTGACGTTTGTTTACCTGAAAAGTCCGACTGGGTCTAGTGTATCCATTTTCAGTGGTGGCCCAGGGACAAAAGCTATAAATACATAGAAATGAATCAAAAATACATTGAAACTCCAGATACATGAGAAATTCAGAATAAGTCAAAGTACAGTTTAGCTACACATATACCGTATAAACTTACATTAGTGTATACTTCTAGGTAGGATTTTCCTGTTATTCATGAGAAAAACAATTTGTAGTAACATTTTTGACTAAGAGAATTATTTCTAGAAAAGTTAGTGCAAACATTATTGTGTAACCAAAACTAGGAAGAAAAAATAGGTTATAGAAAAACGCAACAGATAAGTAAATGTGCATGTGATGCAGTATCGAAAAGTGTTAATAGGCTGCTATTTGAAAGGAATGATATATAATGAATAGGATGAATATAAGGTAGATTCAGAGAAAAACTGTCAGAGCTGCATGTTCTAGTGTGAGGGTAGTATCCTAAGATAAATGGAGGCAGTTACTAGGGAGATGCATGGTTTAGGCTTAAAACAGACTTGGGAGTGCCGTCCGTGTGGAGTCTGCATGTCCTCCCCGTGGTTGGATAGCGTTTGAAAGACATGCGTTCGTAAATGGGCGTTCCTTCGTTGAAGGTTGGGCGTCGAGCTGGCACCTTGGCGTTTTGTAAAAATCTACTGGCAATCATTAGCGGACCGGAGTTCCGCTGTGGCGACCCCTTACCGGGAAAAAGCCGAAAGACAAACAACAACAATACTTGTATGTAGCCAGCTGCTTCTGACACACTTATCAAAACGTATGCTTGGCTGCAGAAGCGTAGCTGGTTCAGTTAGCACACTAGGCTGATGCTGTGAACTAATGTCCTACCCCCTCAGTGAAAAAAAGCACTTCACTGTAATAAGCTGTAAGTGATAAGCTAATTAGAGTTAGATCAGCGCAGCCCCCCCAGCAAAAAAATTGAAGGTCCTGATGCTTTTGTCTTGCCCCAACCCTCCTTTAAAAAAAGGCATTTTGTTTCTTAAACTGTATCAGACTGTTTCTGTAGTTTGTACCTACCTGCACAAATGCTTCAGCACTCATGTTTTAGTTTCAAAAGTTTTTTTTTTAATTGTAGCAGACTGCTTGTTACAAATATAGCAAACAGTTGCTACAGTTATACCCTGCCTGGATGTAGCGCTACAGTGTTTTAGTTTAATTTTTTTCTACTTTTAAACTTTAGCAAATTGCTTGTGACAGTTCAGATCACACAGAGAGCTACAGCTCTCAGGCTTAACTCCAAATACAATACTGGCTTTTAAAAGCTGGTGTTACATTAAAGTGATCAGGATCGGCTGATCATGCCCCCCTGACACTTTGCTCCTCTCACCCCGCCCTAGCTGTGCTATAGTTTGGCTGTTTTACCAGAACTTGTCTAGAGAAAATTTCTGAAATCACCCTTTGAGACATACTTAACAAGTGGTACTCTATCCCAGCAAGTTTGTCAGTGGATTAAAGGAAATGAGAAAAAAAAATTAAGCCATGAAATAGGATTTCCATTTGCCTATTCCTATCAGTAGTATAAATTTGCTAACTAATTAATATCCTTTTTCACGAAATCGTCACAATCACAGCAGTGCAAACAAAGAAAGGATTTTAAAAAGGGGCACAAGAATAAAGGTAGGGACCCTGGCAGTCAGCAGAGGTGGGGGCATGTAGTTTCCCCTTATAGGTTTGACTTATAATCTACCCCATTTTCTTCCACCAATTTCCTCCATCACCTCTTCAATTTGTAGCAGAGCTACCCTTTACAGATATTGGTGGTTCAGTCAGACCACAGCCCTGTGGGTGAGGGAAGGTTATAGGTTCATATGTTCATTGGTAGGTACTAGGCTATTGGCCCTAGGGCTTATATAAGCCTAGCCAAAGGTACCCTGGCTTTCGCCACCCAGGAAAATTATTTTCTTGTGCCACTCTCAAGCAGAGCCACAGAAGTGATCCCCGGGGTGAATTTCCTATCTCCCATCCAATCATCAAGATTTTTCCTGAAGAGCGCTAATGAGGAGCTTTGTTTGATATAGATAGGTAGTTTGTTCCAGAGTATGGAAAGTCTCTGGGACAGGAATCTATCCCTCCAGCATGTTCTGTTTATTGTGGTGACAAGGTTTAGGTCCCTAGACCGTGTAGCTCGTAGGGATTGGGATTTCTTTAAGTGGAGCATGTCTAAAAGCTCTGGGTTTGACATAGCTTTGTATGTTAGGCAGAGATCACCTCTGAGTAGGCGATATGCAACGGAGTAAAGCTGCAGTTTTTTGAGACGGTCTGCATAGTGCATCTGTTTGAGGCTGATAATCCTCTTTGAGAGGTATTTCTGTGGCCTTTCCAGTTGTTGTAGATGTCTTGTGAGGTACATACCAAAAGGGGCATTGTACTCTATAATGGGTCTAATGAGTGACGAGTAGAGGGGAAGAATGACCTCTTTTTTCCTGAATGCGAAACCTTTTGTGATGAGGTGTGCCATGTAGAAGGATTTCCTGACTACTGTGGTGATGTGATTATCAAAGGAGACACTACTGTCCACCTGTGTCCCAAGGTCTCTTACCACACTTTCAGTATTAAGTAGACTACCGCCTATGTGGTTGTTCATGGGTACTGAGTTTTTACCAAAAGGGATGACAATGCACTTTTTGGCATTGAGCTTGAGGCCATGGCTTTGACACCAGGCATCTGTCTCAGTGAGGCCCTTTTGTAGGATGTCCACATCTTTTGGAGTTTTGATTATGGCTCCTAATTTGCAGTCATCTGCGAACTTCGTTAGCCAAAGACCTTCTGTGTTGTCCTGTACTTCAGAGAAGTAGATACCAAACAGGAGAGGACCCAGGACTGAACCCTGTGGTACTCCACTTGTCACTGGTCTGAAGTTGGGATTTGTTGTCTGCTACTTTCACAGTGTGGGTTCTGTCAGTGAGCCAGTTGGCAACCCATCTTGTGACATAGGGATTTATACCTAGGCTTTTGGCTCGGAGGCCCTTATAAGCCTACCCAAAAGTTTCACCCATGTTCCCACAAATTGAGCACCTGTTTTCCCTGTCCAGCAGGGTGATAGGTGGGATCCCAGGTGTATATTTTCTGTTTCCCATCCAGTTGTCCATGTTCTTCTTAGAGGGCTAGTGAGGTACTCTGCTTGACGTGGAGAGGGAGTCTGTTCCACAGGTGGGGGAGTTGTCGGGACACAAATCTATCCCGCCAACAAGCTCTGTTAATGTCACAGACCAGGTTGAGGCCTTCCATGCAGGTTGCACGAGTGGAGTTTGACTTATGGATATGCAGCAACTCCATCAAGGCTGACTCTAAGACGGCCTTGTATGCTAGACACAGGTCACCTCTGAGCAGTCTGTACGAGACTGAGTAGAGGGACAGGACTTTTAGCCTATGTGAATAGGATAGATGTTTGAGACACTGGATTTTCCTGGTCAGGAACCTCTGTGGTCTCTTCAACTGCTGCATGTGCTTGACAAGGGACATGCCGAAGGGGGCATTGTACTCGATAATGGGCCTGATAAGGGAGGAGATTGCTTCCATATACAAGACTTGAGTTCAGGGCGCTTCTCATCTTTATAGAAATGCCCTCTACCAGCCCAGGTCTCCTTGGCAAGCTTTGTAGTGAATCATCTCTTATCCTCTGATGCTGTAGAATGACTGATTCACCCAAGAAGTATGAGGCAGAGGATTCTTTCATACTTTTTCTTGAGTCTTAAGAAGAGACCGATCTTGGATCTGTTCTAGATCTTTCCAGGTTGAACAGATTCTTGATCATAAGGAAGTTCACAGTGTTGACCTTGTTGACCCTGCTACACTTGCTACCAAAAACTATCTTGCTTACTCTAGATAAGAACAGTGTTTATCTTCCTAACCTCATATACAAGGAGCACAAGAGGTTCTTCAGGTTCTCAGGAAGAACTCAACATTTTCAGTGCACCTTCTTGCTCTTTAGACTGTCTAGTACCAGTGTTTTCACCTAATGCTTAGCTTCATTTTATGCTCATCTTAAATTTAAGGGCTTTCTTATTTACCCTTATTTGGATGGCTGTCTGATTGAGGTCTTTAGCCAAGAGGAGCTAGTAATGGACAAGGGTTGCACCATTTCCTGCCTATCCAATCTTGGAAACTCAAAAAACTGAAATTGAGACCTTTCTTGGCTCAGTCTGGAACACAGATGAAAGCACATTTGCCTTCCTGTTGAAAAGACTTTCTTTCGGAATGAAGACAACAGGAAGCACTTGCATGATGCTATGTGGCGCACTGAAATCACTATGGGAATTGTTCTGTTACCTAGTGGTATCTAAGGAATCTGTAATAGGTTCTATAACTGTGGAAGAGGTGTTGTCTACCTAAGATGCTATCCAGATGGAGTTCAGATGATCAGCAGACCATGTATTGCCTAGTCTGGGGATGCCCTATTTTATCCCTAAGGGATGACAGACCCTGACAACAGATGTGCCAGACTTTGCCTGTGGAGCCCACACAGGAGCCCTGAAAACTCTGGGAAGTGGAATTTTGAGGACAGGAGCAAGCATGTTATTACAAAAGAAATGTTTGCCCTGATGTAGGCATTTCACATTTTCATGGCAGCCCCAACCAGAAGCCCTAATGAGTCTTGAACAACAGCACTTTCATGAACAAGCAAAATTGATTGCATTCTTGCTGCCTCTACACACTAGCTGTGATACCTTGGAGTCTGGCCATCCAGCAGTAGCAGTAACTTCCCGTTTCTGTATTCAGTCAGAACAAAAATGCCTTAGTTGACCAGTTAATGTGGTCATTATCAGTCCGCGCAAATGGCAACTGGATCCATAAGTATTCATAATCTCTTTTCTGTGGTAGATATGGACATTTTTGCTACTCTTGTGAACCATCTGTTCAAAAAAATATTTTTCATATACCTGTGCAAACATCCCTGCATAGTTGGGCTCTTTTCCCTCCACTGGAACAAGGGACAGGTGTAAGTTTTCCAACTGCCCAGATTTCCCCTGAAGCAAGAGAAGATGGTAAATTTCCTCTTAATGCCTCCCCTCCACCTTTTTGGCCAATACAGTCCTGGTTCTCCCACCAACATAGGTTGTGCAGGGAGAAACCACAAATCCTACCAGCTGCTTTGCACAAGTGATGACATAACGGAAGAGAACTTTGTTGCATCCAAATGTCAAAGAGCCTCGGACTAATATCTTGGAAGCTAGGATCTTTATCATACACTGCGCCTGCTTCCCATCTGAGGTACTGATGGTACAGCAGGAAGTAAAGAAAACCAGTAACTAGAAAATCTTGCATGGAAAATTGCAAGAGATTTTCCTTATGTTGTACTTTTTATGGGAGTCATCCTGAGGGAAGACTCAGTTCAGCAGGTCTTTGAGTCATTTGGCAACCCTTTAGGATAAAAGGCCATCTTGTGCTTCTGTCAAAGTGCATGTTTTGGCCACCCCAGCTTGCCTGTCAGTGGCACTCCTGTTTACTGACAACCACATAGATTTCTTGAAAGTGGTTCCACATTTGAACCCCACCCCAGAGACTGGTTCCACCTCTGAAAAACTCACCTTCACTCCTTTCATACCAGGCAGTCAAATTGCCAATTCCAGTCCCAGAAACCTCTGTACTAGCAGTAAATCTGCCTGTAGAATTTATGAGTTGATAGCCCTAATTTGTATAGGGTGCTGAACAGTCTTCCACAGAAACAAGATAATGTTAAGGGCTATTCCTCCTTTTTTGCCAAAGGTAGTCTGGAATTAGCCTTGAAACCTGTCCATTTAGCTACCAGAAAACAAGTGGAAGTGGGTTTACATGTACTGCATTTGCATGAACATCTGATACTGTACAAAGACAACAGAGGACTTCAGTCGCAATAATCAGGTTTTCATTTTCTTTAAACCAAGAAAAATGTGCAGACCATCATTTAGAAAACTCTGTATAACTAGCTGACTGCTAAAAGGATGTGAGTTTTGATTTGTGTTAAAACTGTGAAGAACAGGTTAAGGGTAGTTCTACTACAATAGCAGCCACTACAACACACTTCTTTAAGAATGTCTGGATTCTGGCTGTCCAGTACAACCTTCTCCTGAATGAAAATTCATACCCACTTTAGGTGTTAGCTTGATTCATATTCCAGAGCATGATTTGTCATTGCTGTCTTTCAGGACATGTTGGCTCCCCCATCCGAAATCTGTTATCGGAATCTATGCTGTTGTAGTACTTTTCCTATGTTTCATGAATTGAGTCTTTATCTTTTAGTCTGAAGCACACTTGGTCAGGGCTTAGTTCATCATACATAGGCAATCGTATTCTGACCCATCAAAAAAAAAAAAAACTAAAATATGAAGTTTTTGCTGTGGGTAAGTCCCCTCCTGCACCTCCCCATCATTAAATGCAGTCATTCGGAGATCAGTCAGCAGTGAAGAAAGGAGAGATTACCTTATCCCCCTGTTCTGTGATCCTACAGGTAACCATGTAATCAGTAGTGATTTGTGCTACATAGTGTGCTAATCAAAAGGAGAGATGACCTTACCCCCTGTTGTGTGATCCTGCAGGTAACTTCATGTAATCAGTAGTGATTTGTGCTACATAGTGTGCTAATCAAAAGGAGAGATTACCTTACCCCCTGTTCTGTGATCCTGCAGGTAACTTCATGTAATCAGTAGTGATTTGTGCTACATAGTGTGTTAATCAAAAGGAGAGATTACCTTACCCCCCTGTTCTGTGATCCTGCAGGTAACTGCATGTAGTCAGTAGTGATTCGTGCTACATAGTGTGCTAATCAAAAGGAGAGATGACCTTACCCCACTGTTCTGTGATCCTGCAGGTAACTTCATGTAATCAGTAGTGATTTGTGCTACATAGTGTGCTAATCAAAAGGAGAGATGACCTTACCCCCTGTTGTGTGATCCTGCAGGTAACTTCATGTAATCAGTAGTGATTTGTGCTACATAGTGTGCTAATCAAAAGGAGAGATTACCTTACCCCCTGTTCTGTGATCCTGCAGGTAACTTCATGTAATCAGTAGTGATTTGTGCTACAGTGTGTTAATCAAAAGGAGAGATTACCTTACCCCCCTGTTCTGTGATCCTGCAGGTAACTGCATGTAATCAGTAGTGATTCGTGCTACATAGTGTGCTAATCAAAAGGAGAGATGGCCTTACCCCCTGTTCTGTGATCCTGCAGGTAACTTCATGTAATCAGTAGTGATTCGTGCTACGTAGTGTGCTAATCAAAAGGAGAGATGACCTTACCCCCCTGTTCTGTGATCCTGCAGGTAACTGCATGTAATCAGTAGTGATTCGTGCTACATAGTGTGCTAATCAAAAGGAGAGATGACCTTACCCCCCTGTTCTGTGATCCTGCAGGTAACTTCATGTAATCAGTAGTGATTCGTGCTACATAGTGTGCTAATCAAAAGGAGCGATGACCTTACCCCCCCCCCCCGTTCTGTGATCCTGCAGGTAACTTCATGTAATCAGTAGTGATTCGTGCTACGTAGTGTGCTAATCAAAAGGAGAGATGACCTTACCCCCTGTTCTGTGATCCTGCAGCTAAATCATGTAATCTGTAGTGATTCGTGCTACATGGTGTGCTATTCAAAAGGAGAGATGACCTTACCCCCTGTTCTGTGATCCTGCAGGTAACTTCATGTAATCAGTAGTGATTTGTGCTACATAGTGTGTTAATCAAAAGGAGAGATGACCTTACCCCCCTGATGTCCTTCAAGGATGCATCTGCAGTCATAACATATGGGTTGTCCTGCCTCAGGCAGCCCTTCGGTCGGCCGGATTCCAAAGTCTGGGTCTGGCCTCGGCTTATGTCGCACTTTCCCCGACGTCAGAGCGTCTGGGGTATAAAAGCATCAGCCAACCCCCCCTGTTCTGTGATCCTGCAGGTAACTTCATGTAATCAGTAGTGATTCGTGCTAGACAGTGTGCTAATCAAAAGGAGAGATGACCTTACCCCCCTGTTCTGTGATCCTGCAGGTAACTTCATATAATCAGTAGTGATTTGTGTTACATAGTGTGCTAATCAAAAGGAGAGATGACCTTACCCCCCTGTTCTGTGATCCTGCAGGTACCTTCATGTAATCAGTAATGATTTGTGCTACATAGTGTGCTAATCAAAAGGAGAGATGACCTTACCCCCTGTTCTGTGATCCTGCAGGTAACTGCATGTAATCAGTAGTGATTCGTGCTACATAGTGTGCTAATCAAAGGGAGAGATGACCTTACCCCCTGTTCTGTGATCCTACAGGTAACTTCATGTAATCAGTAGTGATTTGTGCTACATAGTGTGCTAATCACCTCCAGAGAATCCAGTGAATGTTACCATCCGTATGATGAACATAGTATGTTGTGTGCTGAGCTCATCATAACAGCATGTGATAGAGTGCAATGGCCGCTTCTGTAGTACAAGTTCCCTTTCTCTGAACCCTAGTATCAGTAATCCCTGGAGATGGGTGGTGGTGCTGTTTCTATTTCTCCTTTCTTTGCCCTCTACCTTCCCTTATTAGTCATGCTGGAAGAATCTGTCTGCAAGCCTATCCTGTAGCTCCCGTATAGATGCATAATGACAGTATCACTTGTTTGAGATGCACCTTTCTTGTTCACTCAAAAGAATTAACAATGGTGCAGGCTGCTTTCTGTTTTCTATCTAGAATCCTGCTGCTAATTTCACTGTAAGGCGTAGATGTAATGTGCTCTGTGGACATATGTAGCTTTCTTAGTCATGACGGATGGATTGGCTAATTAGCATAGGTTCATATGTGTGTACAAAGCTAACAACCACACGGGCCTTTTTAAACCTAGCCATGCATCCCAAATCTCTGACGAGTTCTGGTGGCCTTGGTAGTGTAAGCAGGGGCTTAGAAGATGAAGCGTTTACAAGCAGGAGTCTGGGAGAATGAACCATTTACAAGCAGGAGTCTGGGAGAATGAACCATTTACAAGCAGGAGTCTGGGAGACGAACCATGTACAAGCAGGAGTCTGGGAAACGAACCATTTACAAGGCCACCTGTGTCCATTAGAGGCAGAGGTGCCAAACCAGGGGCAAATCTCTGGTTCCCCGTACAGTTGTCCAAGTTGCACTTAAGTTGGGTTAGAGTAGAACTTTGCTTCTCATGAGTTGGGAACTTGTTCCAGAGAAGGTGTAGTCTCTGGGACACTTACCTGTCTCTCCAGCATGTTCTATTTCTATCGTAGGCAAGGTTAAAGCCTTTAGAATAGGTAATTCTGGTGCTGCTTGTTTTGTGGGTATGCAGAAGGCACATCAGAGTGGGGAACAGTGATGCCTTGCTTGCTAGGCGTATATCTTCCCCTCAACAGGGGCTAAAGACATGCTTCTGGAGCATTTCTCCCCAGGCCTCCGCTGAAAACAGGATCTGTGGAACCTAGACGGACTTTCCCGGTCAACAAAATGTAAAATAAAATAAAAATAAAATAAAAAAAGCCTGTAGGATACAGAATACAGGGATAGGACTTTGATATGGTATGCATAGGACATGTTTTTTATACCCTGTATTTTTAGTGAGGAGCCTCTGTGGACATTTCACATGTTGGGTGAGTCCAGTTAGTTACATACCAAATGGAGCATATCATTTCTATGGTAGGTCTGATGAGGGACTTCCAAAATGACTGCACACTGATCAACAGCTTACTTTCTGCTCTCCCAGTGTGAAAAAAGAAACTGAGACATAAAGGCCAGTAACTCTGCCAGTTTTAGTAAGTTCATTTACTGGCTAGCAAGTACACTGCCTGGATGCCAACAAAGAAGAAACGAGAGCCTGAAAGAAAGTCAGTTAGAAAAGGTTTAGAGAAAACTGAGTGGAAAGAATCCTGCAGCTGTTCAGCAAAAAGCAGTTCAAGCCCTAGCTTTGGTGCAAGCCATGGCTTCCAGTAATCTAGAGGAAAAAATACTTTTAAATGTGCTTAGACCTGATATATGAAGCACTGAATGAGTATATCAATTCAGGTAAAAGACTGGAAAAAAATAGAAGAAGCCTTTAACAGTTATTCAGATGAAATGATAAAACTACAGAAATCGGAGTTCGAAATGGAAAAAGGCTGGCTGAGTATGACACTGCTGAAGAAGAGTCGTTTCAAAAAACTGTACAGTTAGAGGACGTAGCATGCAGGGGAAAACTTGAGAATCTGATATTGCCTTGATTTGCTTTTCGATCTCTGGGTTCGGATCCTAGGATTGGATCTGACTCAGACTTTTATCAAAGCTTCAGGCTCTGACATCTGAGCTCCTCCCCTACCCATAATGCTCCTCTCCTCCAAATCCCTCAGATCTCATTTGCCTTGCTTCGTACAGCATCAGGTCTCCAATCGTCTGAGCTTCTCAAGGGTTTATTGTGAGTTAACTAGTTAAATTTCCTTACTGTTTTTGGTATTATTGTTGGGCTAAATAAGGAAAGAGAATTATCTACCGCATAGTCGCCCCTACTTCTTCCTGGCTGAGGACTTTGTACTCCTCATTATAACTTTCCAATTCCTACACCTTTTCTAACGGTAATATAAAAAAAATCTTTTTCTGAGATGCATCTTAATTTTAGAGTAGTTTACCTTGTGTTAGGTTGTTTCTTTGTTATTTTATTTATTTATTTAATAATTGTTGACCAGGAATGTCCGACTAGGACATAGCCTATTTTCAGCGGAGGCCTGGAGAGAAATGCTCCAGAGTTGTTAATGCATGTGCACTGTGGGTCTTTTCCTTAGCCATGTCTGACCCCCAATCCACGGGTTTTAAAAAAGTGTGTGACTTGTGAGCACACAATCCCTTTCTCTGATGCCCATTCTGAGAGTGTGGTGTGCATTGGTGCTGCCCACTTCAATTCTTCGTGCTTATCTGTCAGAGCTTCAATCAATGTGCCCTCATCAACAGAAGAAACAATTGATATTAAAAGGTCTTCTGCCCAGCTCAGCTTTTTCTGCCACTCTGTCCACTTCAGGGACTCAAACCCCTGCCAAAAAGCACAAGGACTGCAAGAGATCTCCAAGTAGGGCTCGTGAATCTGGGGAACCTCCAACCAGGGCTCCTAGGTTTATGGAGCCTAGTACATTGGCTGCTATAGTCATCCGAGCCTCCCCTCAACATCTGAACTGAAGTTTTTCCTGGAGTTGGTGACTTCCAGACTGAAGTCCCCTCTCTTGCAACAACCCAGACAGGGTTCTAGGCCTGCTTCTGTCACTTCCTCCGTTAGGTCCTCTCTCAGTCTTTCCAAAGCAGAGGTGGACAGTATGATTGAGTTTCTCAAGGCACAAAATCCAGCTGGGGATCTTGCCTACTGTGTCCCCTCCTAAATCCACAAGCAATATTCTGACCTTTATTCTTGTATCTCCTCATCCGATCCACCCCCTGGTTTCCGAGTTATCAGGCTCATGCTTTCCTGGAGTCAAGACATCTGAACAGACAGGTACAGTTGCCTCGACTCCGGTCTCCCTAATTTGCCCAGCTCCGACTGTTTCAGAGCAGAGCGGCTCTCTGAGCCATACCTTCGACGTCGGGTCCAAGGAGTTGACATCAGCCACTAAGTTCTCGGTGCTTTCTCTGCCCCTTTGGAGCTTGATGGCTCTGCTCCGACTCCCCACTCTGATCTGGGGGTGATGGGGATTCATGGAGCTTCCCCATCAACAGCTTCAGCTCTGTCGGGGTTGCCCTCAGTGTGTCAATCTCCCTCAGCATTTGAGGTGGTGGAGAGGTTTCTCTCTGCACCCAGAAGAGCCTCGACTCTACCTGCTTCGGAGCCCCACCCCCAACAGCATTTGTGCGGATACGTCTACTCTGTTTCCCGCAGGACAGCCTGCCCAAAAAGACTTCCAGACTACTTCCCTTTTGAAACACATGGAGTCTTCTGATACCTCCCTAGAGCACCCTATTGAGGAGGTTCCTCATAAGCGCCAGTGCCTGAGACACTTGGATTCCCCTTTGGAATACCTTACTGAGGACACTGATTTCGATGAAGGTGAAGGGTCCCCAGAAAACCCACTTTTCACTTTTTTTTTTTTTTTTTTTTTGTCACTTTTGGAGACATCATAAAGATCCTATGACAGAAGGATGGTTGGTTTGCCCAAAGCCCTAACCTACAGGAATCTGTGTTTCTGGAAGCTTTTGTGTCAGACCCATCTACTACTTTGGTACCCCCCACAGACACTTTTATTGACCGTGTGTCACGCAAGGTGTTGAAGGAACCAGACGCAGTGGAACCAATCCCTCAGCGACCGGACAAGATTCTCAGTTGTGCCTTCTGACCACCCTCATTGGACCAAGGGTGTTCTTGTTGATGCTGTGGTGGAAGCAGCCACCACCAAAAAGGAGTTAGCCCAGCAGAGCTCCACCGTCCATCCCCCTAACAAGATTTTTAGGGCTTTGGACAGGTTCAGGAAGTGGGTTTTATGCTTGGCAACATTTGCATTGTGACCTCTGAATTATTTGGCACACGTAACCAGACTATAAAGGGACTTAGTCGAGGAACTCTCTAGTTCTGCCCCAGGCTCCATGTCTGCAGAGGAACAGAAAACCTTTTCCTCTAGGATGGCCACCCTTCAGTCTCTTTCTAGCATGTCCATGAGATTAATTTCACATGCTGCAGAAGGTGCCTCACTGGTGGCCGGATCAGGCATTGCTACCAGATGCCATGCTTGGATTTTGCTGTGTGACTTATTGGAACCCTACAAGGCAGCCCTCACCAGTGCCCCTTTTGATGGATCGACTGTTTTTGGTCCCACAGTCAGAAACACTTTCTCCCAAAGTGAAAAGGACAAAAAGACCTTGTCTGCCATCGGGATCCAATTCTGTACCCCACAGCGGAGCTTTTCCAAGAACCAACATGAAGGCAAGAGGTTGTGGTGCTGTAAATCTCAAGGTCCTTTTCAGGATTCACAGGGAAACCTTCCTTCCAGGGGCAGAGGGGGAAATGGTTACAATGGCAGATGCCATCCTCGTGGCAGAGGGGGTCTGATGAATTGAGGGGTCTCTGGATTCTTTCTTGGACAGACCCAATCAGTGATCCTGAGGGATTGCCCGACTGCTCATCTCTGGAGGCAATTGGGGGAACGTTTGTCTTTACACCTAACAGCCTAGGAAGCCATCACAAAAGATTGTTCGGTGTTAAAAATTATATCCAGAGGCTATTCCATACCCTTTTGCCAGAAATCCTCTTCAAGAAAAACCCTCCCCAATGTTCCACCCAATCAGAGGGCAGTGGCAGTTTTAAAGATTTCAAAGCTGCTCTCAAAAAGAGTCATCCATAGATTTCCCCCAGACCAGCTTGCATCAGGCATCTTCTCCATAGTCGTTTTAGTGCCCAAAAAGACGGGAGACCTCAGACTTATTCTGGACCTTACCACCCTCAACAAACCGGTTGCCAATTCAAAGTTCCAAATGGTCACCATATAGTCCATTCTGCTCTTTCTGCAAAAGGACAACTAGATGTGCTGTATAGACCTTCAGGATGGGTACTATCACATCAAGATGAACAGGTGCTCCAGAAGGTTCCCACACTTTCAGGCTAGGAGCCAATCATCTTCAGTTTAGAGTGCTGCCCTTTGGTCTTACCACAGCCCCCAGGGTGTTTACTGAATGCATAGCAGTTGTGGCAGCTCACCTTAGACTGCAAGGATTCCAGGTGTTTCTGTACCTAGATGAATGCCCCTAACTGCTCCCACCAGACATTGACTCATAGAAGCCAGAGAATTCCTATTTCACTTAGCCTTGACCTTGGGCATCTCTGTTTACCTGAACAATTCTCAGTTGTATCTGGTACAAGTCATAGACTTTATAGGTGCCCATCTGGACACAATTCATTGTGTAGCACTTCTTCCTCCAGACAGAATCTACAACTTGTGGACCCACGTCAAACAGTTAATGGACATTCCTTCTCCCCCAAGTTTTGTCCCAAGGGCCTTGGGCTCCATGGTGGCCGCAATGACCCTGGTTCTGCTGACTCACCTTCACATGAGAGTAGTGCAGTGGATTTTAGCAGTCTACCCTTTGAATTACCCATTCAGGATTTCATGGGCATGCAAACAATCTCTTCTCTGGTGGCTTCAATCTGATGATCTTCTCTAGGGCTGCTCGTTCATCCTTCCCAGTCCCAAGGCCGCTGTGACCACAGACACTTCCCAGGTCAGGGGAGGGGGGGCACTATCTGAGCCAAACAGTCCAAGGTACGTGGTCCTGTCTAGAGACCAATTTGCATATAAATGTTCTGGAGATGAGAGCAGTGCTTTTTGCATTGTAGGCCCTTCATCCCTCTCTTCCCACGGGAACTATTGCAGTTCAGACAGGCAACATGTCAGTGGTCTGGTATGTCAACAAACAGAGAGGAACCAAGACTTACCCCTTGTGTTAAGTGGCCATGAGGCTGTGGCAGTGGGTGATTTCTTCCATCTGCTTTCTTATAGCAATGTGCATTCCGGGGAAGTCAAACATCCTGGTGGATAGGCTCAGCAGGACCATTCTCATGCCTCACAAGTGGTCTCTGAATCCTTCAGTGGCAAATATGATCTTCTAGAGATGGGGGTCAACCCCTCCCTCACCAGGTGCAGTGAGGTTTTGCCCTGATCCCTCCTCAGGGGCAGTCACTGAGAGACGCTGTAGTCCATGCTTGGCCCCCTGGTCTACTTTATGCTTCTCCTTCTCTTCCGCACATTCCCAAATTTCTCCTAAAAGTTCAGAGGTTGAATTGAAAGTTATCCTCATTGTTCCCTTTTGACCCAGACAAGTTTGGTTCCCCTTCCTTGGGGTCTCACCTGGTTTCTCCACAATGGACTCTGGATCCCTCTCCAGATCTGTTGTCCCTTCCCTCAGGGCACTCCCACCTAGCTTTCCTGAACCTGAAACTAACTGCTTGATTACTCCACTTCTAATGATGGCTAGTACTCCAGGCTTTCGTTCCCACTTAGAAAAATTTTGATTAAGGCACACACACACAAGGAAGCTGTACAATAGTAAGTGGAAGAGATTCTTTATATGAGCTCATCAGAACAATTTAGACCCTTTCTGGATTTCCTAGCTTATATACATTTCATAACTGTGCTAGTTTTTCTATGGTGAAAGTGCAATTGGCGGCTTGTTCCAATTTTCACATGGGGGGGGGATTCTTTTTCCTTAGCCTCATCTAAATTGTGTAAGGCCTTTCTAAAACGTACCTTTCTCCTTTGTTCTCCTTTCAAGGAACCTGTTGTCCCTTCGGATCTCACCTTGATTTTACAGGCATTTAGTTTCACCCCCTTTCGAACCTTCCGCTAAGGTAGATTTAAAGTTAATGACCTGGAAAACTATCTTCTTGGTTGCCATTACTTCGTCCCGATGGGTATCAAGGGTTTCATCTTGCAAGCCTTCATATTTATCTTTCGCAAGGATAGAGTTACTTTGCATACTAACCCTTTCTTTCTGCCCAAGGTTGCTTTTGAGGCCAACATAAATCAAGTTGTCAATCTGCCTGTCTTCTTTCCTAATTTTCAAAATAGAGTATCAACTTCATAAGTTGGATGTACACAGCTTCATTTCTATCTGGATAGAACCAAAAATTAGGAAATCTGATCAATTCTTTGTTTCCTTTTCTAAGTCCAGGTTGAGTAAACCAGTTTCCAAGGTTACACTGGCTCATTGGAGTAGTAGCTGCATTAAACTTGCTTACTCCACTAAGGGCATCCCTTTAAGGCTCATTCTACTAGGTCTGTTTCCACATCTTCAACCTTTTGGTTGAAACTTCCTGTTGATAAAATGTATGCAGCTGCTACTTGGTGAAATCACCATAGCTTTATATGGCACTACAAACTAGACATTATCTCTAGGAACAGAGCTTCCTTTGGATCTGCTGTGCTCCAGAATAGCCTTCCTTGAGGGCCTCCCAAGTTTTCTGTAGGTGGGGACTCTGTCCCACAGGTTGAAGAACAAATGAAGGCAACAATACCAGATGAAGTTATGTACTCACCATAACGGTTCATCTGTGTTGTTGCCTCTCATTTGCTCTTCAGCCTTCCCCTCCCTCCATCCCCCTACCTGTGCAAGGACCTAACAGACTTATTGGAAAAAATACTTCATTACTCTTTGTGCTCCTGTAGTATTCTTGTCTATTTGCGCTGTTGTTTTTTGGGTGATTTCTTCCTGCTTGTAGGATTAGATGATATATAGTGGTTCAGCAAACTTGGAGGAATTTGGAGGAGAAGGAGCATTATGGGTAGGAGAGGAACTCAGATGTCAGAGCCTGAAGTTTTGATATGTGGATGAGTTGGGTCCGATCCTTGGATCCAAACCCACAGGTTGAAGAGCAAATGAGAGGCAATAACACAGATGGAACGTTATGGTGAGCACATAACTTTTTTTTTTATAAGTTCATAGGTGGTTACTAGGCTATTTGCCCTAGGGACTTTAGAATCCTAGCCATGTTGTACCTTTGTTCCCTTATTGACCAAGTTGTATGATCTGTATTTGCAGCACGAGTCTATGATCAGCACAGACTGCCCTTGTCCAAGTGGGACATAGGTGACACCCCCGGCGTAAATTTTTAGTCTCCCATCCAGTTGTCTAAGTTTTACACTTAGAGTCATTGAGGAGCTGTGTTTTACGTGAATTGAGAGGTTGTTCAGAGGATTGACAATATCTATGAGACATATATGTCTCTCTAGCATGTCCTGTTAATGTCACAGGCTAGGTTAAGAACCCTAGAGTGAATGAATCTTGTCCCATTTGACTTGTATGTGCAATATTTCCATTAGGGCAGGGTCTTAGACTGCTCTCAGTAGGCCTGGCACAAGTCACCTCTCAGCAGCCTATGAGAGACAGTACAGTGACAGGGCCTTCAGTCTCTCCATGTAGGTCATGTGTTGAAGGCCCTGACATTTCTTGGTGAGAAGCCTCTGAGGTCTCTCCAGCTGATGCAGGTGTTTGGTGAGGTGCATACAGAAGGGAGTGTTGTGCTCTATTAGTGGTCTGATGAGAGGATGAGTACAGGAGAGTTATAACATCCCTAGCTCTGGATATGATGCCATTACCTATGAGATGTGCAACATACAAGGCCTTCCTTGCCACTCTGGACACACGGTAATAGAAGTTAAGGTTGCTTTCAATTTGTGTTCATAGGTAGGTACTAGGCTATTGGCCCTAGGGCCTATATAAGTCTAGCCAAAAAGGTACCCTGGCTTTCACCACCCAAGAAAGTTCTTTTCCTGTGCCCCTGTCAAGCAGAGCCACAGAAGTGATCCCCAGGGTGAATTTCCCATTTCCCATCCAGTCAGAGTGTTAATGAGGAGCTCTGTTTGACATAGAAAGGTAGTCTGTTCCAGAGTATGGGAAGTCTCTGGGACAGGAATCTATCCCTCCAGCATGTTCTGTTTATTGTGGTGACAAGGTTTAGGTCCCTAGAAGGTGTAGCTTGGAGGGATTGGGATTAAGTGGAGCATGTCCAACAGCTCTGGGTTTGGCATAGCTTTGTATGTTAGGCAGAGATCGGCTCTGAGTAGGCGATATGCGACAGAGTAAAGCTGGTGTTTTTTGAGACGGTCTGCATAGGGCATCTGTTTGAGGCCATTAATCCTCTTTGTGAGGCATTTCTGCAGCCTTTCCAGTTGTTGTAGAGGTCTTGTGAGGTACATACCAAAAGGGGCGTTGTACTCTATAATGGGTCTAATGAGTGACGAGTAGAGGGGAACAATGACCTCTTTTTTTCTGGATGAGAAACCTTTTGTGATGAGGTGTGCCACGTAGACGGATTTCCTGACCACTATGGCAATATGATTATCAAAGGAGAGACTACTGTAGACCTGTGTCCCAAGGTCTCTTATCACATTTTCGGTGTTAAGTAGACTACCACCTATGTGGTAGTTCATGGGTACAGAGTTTTTACCAAAGGGGATGACAGTGCACTTTTTGGCATTGAGCTTGAGGCCATGGCTTTGACACCAGGCATCTGTCTCAGTGAGGCCCTTTTGTAGGATGTCCATATCATTAGGAGTTTTGATTATGGCTCCTAGTTTGCAGTCATCTGTGAACTTAGTTAGCCAAAGACCTTCTGTGTTAGCCTGTACTTCAGAGAAGTAGATACCAAACAGGAGACGATGCAGGACAGAACCCTGTGGTACTCCACTTTTCACTGGTCTGGTCTGATTTGGAGTCCGCTACTTTCACAGTGTGGGTTCTGTCATTAAGCCAGTTGGCAACCCATCTTGTGACATAGGGATTTATACCTAGTTTAGCGAGTTTATCTATGATTCCAGAGTGGGGGATGGTGTTGAATGCCTTGGCGAGATCTAGATAGGCTGTGTGAACCACCCTACCCTCATCTATGGCTTTGGTGACTGCTTCAAAAAAGTCTGTCAGGTTTAGGAGACATAGTCTGCCATTTATAAACCCGAACTGTGTGGGGTCCAGTGTTTGGAGATCTCCAGTGTCTTTGAGTTCCATTATGATACGTTCCATGGCCTTGCAGACCAGGCTCGTCAGGCTTATGGGACGGTAGTTCCCTGGATCTGTCATGGCTCCCCCTTTGTGGAGTGGGATAACTGTCACGGTGCACCATTCAATGGGCACAAAGCCTGAGGTGAGGTTAGGACTGAACATGGTACTTAGGTGGGGTGCCAGTTCATTTTGTAGTTCATGTAGAAGGCAGCCTGGGTTGTTGTCAGGTCCCAGGGATGCTGTGTTCTTGGCTTTGGAGAGTGAGATTTTTACCTGTGCAGCCATGATTACAGGAACATTGCATTCTTCCAGTGTAGAGATGGGCCTTTTAGGGGGTGAAAGGGGGGATAAAGTTAGTACTGAATGTATCTGCCAGGATGTTGTTAATATCAGTTGGTTCTGTATATTTAGTGCCATTGTGCTGTAACTCAGAGCAGTTCTTAGTGTTGCCATTGAGATTCTTGACATAGCTATAGAATGCTTTGTGGCTGTCTTTAGAATCAGTGGCAATTTTGTTTTCATAACTAGCTTTGGAGGATTTTATAAGGGATCTCAGCTTCTTACTGAGGCTGACCAGGGAGTTCCTCCAATCCTGGGATTTTACTCTTTTTTTGCAAAAGTTTCTTTCTTCTGTTGTAGAGTTTGTTTATGGCAGAAGACCACCAGATTGGCTTCCTCTTTTTGGAGGATAGCATCTTGGCTCTGTTAGGGATAGCACGATCCATGCACTCGTGTAAGTGCTTATAAAGTGCATATGTATAGGATTCAGCAGTCGTATCTCTATTGTCCATCTGCATGGGTGTTGTGAAATTTGCCACTTCTGTCTTAAGAAGCATGAAGTTGGCTTTGGAGAAATGTTTTACGGTTGTTTCCCTAATGGGGGGTGGGGGCAGGATGTGGATGTCTAGGGTGATTAGCTTGTGGTCGGATCTGACTAACGAGGAATTGACCACTGGTGTGGAACACCAATCGCCCATGTTGGTGATGACCAGGTCTAGGATATTGCTGCCCTTGGTGTGGGTGTGGATAAGTTGAACCAAGTTGTTGGAATTTATGAATTCCAGAAAACGTTGAGCAAAAGAGTTAGTACATGAGTAGTTTTCCAGTTAATGGTGGGGTAGTTGAAATCACCCATTATTAGGGTGTTGGGTTGTACCCTAATATTTTCCAGTACATCAAGGAAAGAGGAGTGGGAATACTGGGGCATGGTGGAGGGTCTGTAGCAAACTACAATCTGGATTGCGGTCTTGCCCAAAGTTAGTTGAACTTGAATAATCTCGGATGCATTATGCTGAGCAACTAGCATGGAGGTGTAGATATCCTTAATGAATATGGACACGCCTCTGCCTTTAGTGTTTTCAGTCTGGGTTAGGTGGCCAAAAGGTGTGGTATGAATTATAGCCTGGTAATGCTGGGGTGCTCTCTGGAGCTTTGAACCAGGTCTCTCTCACTGCACAGATGTCGATGTTCTCCATTTTAAGGAGTGCCTCGAGTGAGTGCATTTTGAGATTTAGACTTCTAGCATTGAGTAGCATTACCCTCAGATTTTGCTTGCTTGTACCTGTTATGATAGTGAATTTGTCATTTGAACCTTGCCTTAAAAAGGCACTATAGGGGTGGCAAAAGCCTTTGCCAGTATCCTGAATCCCGAGGGCGACAGGTGCACGCCATCTCTGGCAAAGCATCGTGGTCTGTCGATCATGTCATCCCAGGCAGACAGATGCTGAATTCCCTTAGAATGACACCAGAAGCTTAGCCAATTGTTGAAGTCAGTCATTTTGTCCTTGTACTGTGATATCATTCTGGGTGATGGCAGGATGCTACTCAAGGCTAGGGTCACACCTCCCTGGGCTTCAAGATCGGAGAACTTCTCCATGTTTCTTTTCATGTAGTCCAGGGAGGTACGTCTCAGGTCATTCACACCAACATGGACAATGACAGAGTCATATTTGTACTTGTTGTGGAGTGACCTGAGTGCGTGCGTTATGTAGCGGATCCTGGCACCCGACAGTAACTTTCTCCTTGTTTAGCCTGGTGAGTGGAACATCAGTGTGCCTGATTGTAGAGTCACCTATGACTAGAGTGTTGGGTACGTTATGCCTTATGGGCTGTAGTTGAGTGTCTCACTGAGTTTGTGGGTTGTGTCATTTGGGTTGTGTTGGGAGGGTGGAGGATGCTTTCATTTGTACTTTGGAGGTCTCTGTTGTGTGGGCAGATTTTTATTGAGAGCCTCTGTGAATGTAGCGTGTGTTTTGTGCTTCTGTGTGTGTGTTTTGGTGGTGTAGGTTTTGAGGGACTATGTGATGAGTGTGGTGCAAGTGTTTACCTTCTCCTCTTGACAGTCTAGTCCAGTCTTCTGTGAAGAGAGCTTTGCTTCCACTTTGGCTATACAAGTGCATCTCTCACAGGTTGTAGTGTTGGGTGGTAGGAGGAGAGGACTGTCTGTGTACATGAGGCAATTGCTGCATTGTCCCAAGATGCCCATATTCATCAGGTAGACAGGAGAAAACACTGGAAGCTGACCTTTAGACATGCCTGGATAGGTGCTTATTTATTAAGTACTAAAAACTGTTTTCTTCTAGACAAGTGAGGAAAGTTGAGTGCTGTAGTAATTTGTAGCTTATTTAGTGCTTACGAGTTCTGAGCAAGTGCTGAGCTCAAAGAGATTTGAGTGCTAAAACTAAAAAGCTGACTAGTTGCAAGGGAAAATTTGAAGCGCAGACTTTATGGCACCAGGAATAGTGTAACCCTAGTTAAGCGGGGAGACTCAGGAGCTTAGAAACAGTCCTGAACACAGCAAATCTGTATCTGGACTAGACTTGTTACAGGAAAACGGGGAAACAAGCTTAGAATGTTCCCAAATCTCTCACCACTGCGTTTGAGCTAAGGGGATACTGTTAATATTGTAATTTGCAGGGACTTCCCCTTTGCCAGAAGGGGGTGATAATGCATTTTTTGCTTTTAGTTTAAGTCCGTGGCTTTGGCACCATTCATTTCTCTGTGTAAGCCCATTTTGTACTATGTCATCATCATTGGGGGACTCAATTGCACTCAGTTTGCAGTCATTGATGAACTTGGTAAGCCACAGGCCATCTATTTTCACCTGGACATATGAGAAATAGATTCCCAACAGTAGGGGGTCCAGCACAGATACTTTTGGTACACCACTGGTAACTGGTGTGCTGGTAGAGGTAGCATGTCTTGACTTAACCAAGGCCTTTGACACAATCCCCCACTCAGTCATCATTTGATAACTCACCCAGCTAGGAATTAACCCATATATCACTAGATGGGTAGCGAGCTGGCTCACCGACAGAATGAATACAGTAAAAGTTTGGGATACCACCTCTACCAACAGATGAGTTACCAGTGGTGTACCACAAGAATCTGCTGTACCAGAGAAACTGGAAGAAAAGAACTGCATTCATTTTATGAAAGCACCAATAAGCAACTGGACTGATGTTCCACAACATGATTTGTTAATTGAAAGGGCACATTGAATGCATGCTCCAGACCTGGCCATGAGAAAGTAGCCAAGACTTGTATTAGTAAAGGTGCAGTTATACCGATGGAAAGAGTTGCTCCTGTCAAAACTGTAGCAGAAGGGCAAAGTGTTAAAATTGAAGACAGTAGAGTGTTTTGAGGGAAATGATTCACTGTTCACCAAGCAGAAGAGAAGCAAATTTATCTCAAGCAGTCAGGGAATGTCGCGATGCAGTAATGTTTATGAATGCATCTGTCAGTTTGGGACAGTTGTGACTATCAGGAGGGTTAATTTTCAATATTTGAAGATGTATGTAGTTTTGTGTTTTATGTTTTTAGGCTATGAGGCTGTTCTTGAGTGTTGAGTGTTTTCGTTAAAACAAAAAGTCTTGTAAAATGTGGCATAAGTTCAAATGGAAATGACAAATGGAGATCGCAGTAGTCAGAAAATCCTTCTACGTGGCACACCTCATCACAAAACGTTTCTCATCCAGGAAAAAAAGAGGTCATTGTTCCCCTCTACTCATCATTCATTAGACCCATTATAGAGTACAACGCCCCTTTTGGGGTATGTACCTCACAAGACATCTACAACAACTGGAAAGGCCACAGAAATACCTCACAAAGAGGCACTCGGCTTGACATGTATGGGCAGTCTCTGGGTCAGGAACCTATCCCTCCAGCATGTTTTGTTCATTGTGATAACCAGGTTTAGATCCCTGGAGTGTGTGGCTCTGAGGGATTGGGATTTCTTTAAATGTAGCATGTCCAACAGCTCTGGGTTTGACATGGCCTTGTATGTTAAGCAGAGATCACCTCTGAGTAGGCGATATGTGATTATAGCTGGAGTTTTTTTTAGATGTTCAGCATAGGGCATCTGCTTCAGGCTTGTTCTTTTAGTGAGGTATTTCTGTGCCCTTTCCAGTTGTTGCAGATGTCTTGTGAGGTGTATACCAAATGGGGCGTTGTACTGTATAATGGGTGTAATGAGGGATGAGTACAGTGGGACAGTGACCTCCTTTTTTCTGGATAAAAAGCCCTTAGTGATGAGGTGTGCCACATAGAAGGTTTCCAGACTGTTGTGGCAATGTGGTTATCGAAGGTGAGACCACTGTCCACCTGTGTCCCTAAGTCCCCTATCACACTTTCGGTGTTTAGTGTACTGCCACCTATGTGGTAATTCATGGGTACATGTTTTTTTTCCCAAAGGGGATAACTATACAATCTGATATTGTTAATCCTCGTTCATTCCTTATGCATGGGAACAGAGCCGCCCATTTTCCAAGCTTCAAGCTAAACTCTTACCCACAATCCCCCTCTCCCCATTGCATCAGATTTCATTTGTCGCGTTGCCATTCGGTCGTGTCAAGCTGCTTCTCTTGAGCTAAGTACAGTTATTTGTTGTATAATAGTCATTTATATTACTTTTCTGTCAGAAAAGTTTCTATTTCATTGTCTCTTACCCTATCGCATCTAGAGACCATATTTTCTTGAGGTTGTCTTCTCTTTTCTCTACCTTTTTACTGCAAGGTATTTCTCACCTTACCATCATTGGTAATCTTTCCCTTTTTTCATACCTTAGGGTAGTCTTTTGTACCATTGCTGGTACCCCCTTCTACTATCTAATTTTGCTATCATGGCAGATAAGAAAGGTAGTCCGGGGTTTAAATGGTGTGCTGTTTGTGGACACAAACTACCTACCTCTGATGCACACTCTTTGTGCGTTTCTTGTTTGGGGGCGTCCCACTTATCTGTTGACCCACCCTGTACTATCTGTGAAAACCTTTCAAATAGAACTTTGTTGGAAAGGAAAAACAAGTTGTCGCTGAAGGGACTTCTTAAATCTCCCTTTTCAGAGGCTATTTCTGGGTCAGAGGCCTCAACACCTCCTAGAGCCCATAAAAAAATCTTGGATGTTCCTACCAAGGCTAAATCTTTGCCTTCATCCCCGGCTGGGGACTCCCACCAACCAAAACCTAAAAATGCTAAAGTTTCGGCTACAGAGCTCAGTCAGTCAGCCCCAGCGCTTTCGGTGCCTAGACCTTCGGCACTGAGGCCTTCGGCTCCATTAGTGATCTCGGCTCCGTCTTCTCCTGCAGCCTTCACTATATCGGCACCGAAGGGCTCCTCTGTTCAGACTATTACCACTGTATCGGCACCGACCTTTCAGTCGGCGCAGACCTTGACCACGTCGGCTTCGACATTGTACTCTGGACCAACACTTCTATTGTTGACTCCAGTTTTGTTGGTTCCAGCTTCAGTACCGATCCCTGTGTCGGTGCAGACCATGACCTCAGCACCGATGACTTCTTCGGTGCAGACACCCGTAGTCCAGTCTCTCTCGGCACCGTTGTTCTCGGTGCAGACTGGTGAGATGGGCACCGAGTTTGCCTCTTCTGTGGACAGGCCTGTTTCTCCCTCAGTCTCCGTGAGGTCCACTAGAAGGCTTTCCGAACACGATGTGTTGCGTCTTGTGGATCAGGTGCTCTTGGCCAGAGGTATCCCACCCCCCAGGAACTGTCCTTCCTTGGGAGGTGATCACCCATCTTCAAAGACCACTTCTTATTCTCCTCCTTCATTGCCTTTGAAGTCCATGGATATAGCACAGTCTTCCCCTTCTGGGGTTCCCTTTATGGATCTCGCTAAGGAACCGCAGTTGCCTTCGTGGCAGGAAAGTTTTGCTACGACACAGGATGTCAGTTGTGACATGCATAGTTTGCTGCTCCACAGCCATCCAGGGACTCCGGGTCGGCAGGCTGAGCCACTTAGGGGAGGGGTGACCCCTGTCCTAGACAGTCACTCCTCTTCAGGTGGACCAGCCTTCCTACTGATGGAGAAGGCTTCCGCTGCTGCTGCTGGCGATACTGGACTGTCTATCCCTCCGCTCTCCTCTGATGCACTGGTTTCACAAGTCGCACTGAGCGGACACCGGGTGCAAGGGCCTCAGGACATATTCCCACAGGAAACCCCTTTTCCGCTGTCTTCCCCAGCTTCTCCCGCTGAGGAAGTCCAACGGAAAAGTTTGTACAAGAGGAAGCACATGGACTCCACAGAGGAGTCCCTCAGCGAAGAGACAGATTTTGATGAGGGGGAAGGATCCCCTCGGTCACCCTCTGAGGTATCCTTTGGTGATATCGTTGAAATCCTGAAACAGAGAGGTGACTGGCAGTCCTCTAATCCTAACTCTGAATCTGTGTTCCTGCAGGCCTTTCGTGCCCGGCCCCCTACCTCCTGGGTTACTCCACCTGCCGATGAACTTTTCCGGCTTATCGTGCAGCGTGCTTGGAAGGCTCCTGACACTGTCAAAGCTATTCCCCGGAGGCCAGATAAGATTTTGTTCCCTCCTGCTACAGATCCCCATTGGTCAAAAGGTCTTCCTGTGGATGCTTTGGTGGTGGCGGCCACAACAAAAAAGGATCTAGCAGAAGAAGAAAGCCAGACTGTCCATCCGCCTAACAAAAAAGTCCCAGGCCCTGGACAGGATAGGGAAGCGCACCTTTGCATCAGCGACCTTTACTATCAGGTCCCTGAATTATATGGCACACTTTACCAGGCTTCAAAGGGATCTGATTTCTGAGCTGTCTGAAACCTTGGCTGGTGCCGTGTCTGATGAGGTCCGTGACAAAGTGGCCTCTCGGCTGGCCACCATTGAGTCAATATCTAACTCCTCTATGTGACTGATATCTCGCGCATCAGAAGGAGCAGCTAGAGTAGCGGGTTTAGCTGCTGTCTTGAGACGACACGCCTGAATGAGCTTGTGCAATTTCGCAGAACCCTTTAAGGCTTCCTTTCTTAACACTGCCATTGAGGCCTCTTCATTGTTTGGACCCAAAGTTAAAAGCACACTGGCCAGATGTAAACAGGACGGTAAGACCCTTTCTGCCATAGTGGTCCGTTATTCTTCCCCTCAATGTTCTTTCTCCCGAAACCAAAAGAGTGGGAAGATATGGCTCAAGAAATCTCAGGGTCCTTTCCGTGACACACAGGCCGAGTTCTCCCCTAGAGGCAGAGGGGGAAACTCACAGGGAAGGTACTCCTTTTGGTGCAGAGGGGGTCCGCATAACCAGGGTTCCAGGGATTCTTTCCCTGGCCAATCCTACCAGCGCTCCTGAAGAGCAGCCCAACTTCTTTCCTCTAGAAGTGGTTGGGGGATGTTTCTCTGTGTACCCTTCTGCCTGCCTAACCATCACTACCGATTCTTGGGTACAAAGGATTATAACCAGAGGTTATCATATCCCCTTTGATCTTCGTCCCATCCCTTCAAAAAACCTTCCCGACGTTCCACCCAGTCTAAGGGAAGAAGCAGCACTAGAGATAGAAAAGCTGCTAAGAAAGAGAGTCGTCCAAATAGTCCCTCCAGACCAGGTTGGATCCGGATTCTACTCAAGACTATTTTTGGTGCCAAAGAAAACCGGAGACTGGAGACCAATTTTGGATCTCAGTGTATTGAACAAGTTTGTGAGAGTACAAAAATTCCAGATGGTCACAATACAGTCTATCCTCCCGCTTTTGGAAAAAGATGATTGGATGTGCTCGATAGATCTTCAAGATGCGTACTACCACATAAAAGTGCACAGGCCATCAAGAAAGTTTCTGTGCTTCCGTGTAGGAGCCAGTCACTTCCAGTTCAGAGTACTGCCCTTCGGACTTTCTACAGCCCCCAGAGTGTTCACAAAGTGCATGGCAGTTGTCACAGCTCACTTGCGACTTCAAGGATTCCAGGTGTTTCCATACCTAGACGACTGGCTCATTTCCGCCCCTACCAGACATCTACTGGAAGAAGCGCTGGCATACTCTCTCCTCGCTGCTCAAAGGCTAGGTATAACCATAAACTGGCAAAAATCCACTCTCACCCCATCTCAGTCGACAGAATTCATAGGGGTTATCTTGGACACAAAGAACCGCAGAGCTGCCATTCCAGAGCACAGATTTTTAAGGATAAAGCAACAACTGATTTCAATCCTTTCAAGGGAGAAATCCACGGCTCACTCGGTTCTACAGCTGTTGGGTTCCATGGCAGCCTCCATCACCATTGTCCCCCTGGCCAGGTTTCACATGAGGCTTCTACAATGGCTACTGCTCACCCAGTGGTATCCCAGCATCCTCTTTCAGCCATGATTCGAGTAACCCACAGGTGCAAACAGGATTTAAATTGGTGGATAACACACAATCTGTCACAATGGTCTCACCCCTTCTCCCCCCCAGCAACCCAAGGCCACAGTGACCACAGACGCCTCCCTGATGGGGTGGGGGGGCTATGTCAGGGCCAGACAGTCCAAGGCACTTGGTCCGAACTGGAGGCCACTCTACATATAAATGTTCTAAGCTGAGAGCGGTGCTTCTGGTGTTGCAAGCATTCCATCCCCTGCTGCCGTCTGGGACAATTGCCATTCAGTCAGGTGGTCTGGTACATCAGCAAGCAAGGTGGAACCAAATCTTACCCCCTTTGTCGAGAGGCCATGAGGATATGGCAATGGGCGATGGCTACCAACCGTTTTCTTCTAACAACGCTCATTCCTGGGAGTTCCAACGTGATAGACAGACTCAGCAGATACATTCTTCAACCTCACGAGTGGTCCCTGAATCCCTTGATAGCGGCGGAGGTCTTCCACCACTGGGGCCGTCCTTGCTGCGACCTCTTTGAATCCCCGATGAACTACAAATGCAGCAACTACTTCGCCCTGATTCCCCCTCCGGGACAGTCACCCAGGAACGCTCTAGTCCACTATTGGCCCTCGGGTCTTCTTTACGCATTCCCACCCTTTCCCCAGTTTCTGAAGAAAGCCCGTTGGTTGAAGAGCAAGGTGATCCTCATAGCACCTTATTGGCCTCGACAGATTTGGTTCCCCTTCCTTTGGCCTTACCTACTAGATCGACCATTGATTCTCCATCCAACCCCGGAGTTGATCTCACATCCACAGAACCTGATTCATCCCAACTTGAACAGCCTGAAGCTCACGGCTTGGCTACTCCAATTCCCTTGATTGCCAGGCAGAATGATCTTTCTTTACCAGTACTTGACATTCTCATTGCATCTCATAAGTCTTCCACTAGAATTTACTTATCTGAGCAAGTGGAAAAGATTTGCCTGTTGGCTGAAAGATTAACAATTAAATCCCTTCTCAGCACCACTGTCGATAATACTAGACTATCTGGCCAACCTTTTCCAATCTGGTCTTTCGGCCTCTCTTGTTAGAGTTCATTTGGCTGCAATTTCTAATTTCCATGAGAGTGTCTAAGATTCCTCTCTTATGTCCCACAAATTGTGCAAGACCTTCATAAAAGGTGTGAATCATCTGAAGCCACCTTTTAGAGAACCTATTCAACCATGGGATTTATCATTAGTTCTACAAGCTCTGACAATGCCACTCTTTGAACCAGCCTCTTCTTGCGACCTCAAGCATTTGTCATGGAAAACCTTGTTTTTGGTCGCCATTACTTCTGCCAGACGTATTTCTGAGCTTCAAGCTTTATGTATCAAGAGTCCATACTTGATTTTTCATAGAGATAGAGTGTCTCTGAGAACTAATCCATCATTTCTGCCAAAAGTGATCTCTGAAATGTCCATTAATCAAACCATTGAATTGCCAGTTTTCTTTCCCAATCATTCAAACAGAGGAGAGTATTGCCTACATACCCTAGATATCCACAGGCAAATCCGTTTTTACTTAAACAGGACTAGGTCCTTTCGTAAATCTGACCAGTTATTTTTGTCCTTTTCTGGACCTAGATTAGGATCTGCTGTTGCTAAGGTCACATTAGCTAGATGGTTGAAGGACTGTGTGACCTTCATTTATACACAACGTAATGTCTCGTTGCCTACTACCATGAAAGCTCATTCAACAAGGTTGGTGGCAACTTCTGCTGCCTTCCATGCCAGAGCTTCTTTACATGACATCTGTACAGCTGCAACTTGGGCTATGCCTCATACCTTCATCAATCATTACAAATTGGATTTGGCCTTCAGGGGAAGAGCACCTTTCGGTTCTATGGTGCTCAGGAATGTCCTTCCATGAGAGCCTCCCAGGAATAGAGGTAGTTGGGGACTCTGTCCCATGCGTAAGGAATGAACAAGGATTAACAATATCGGATAAAGAAGTTATGTCGTATCATAATGTTCCATCTGTGTTGTTAATCCTCATTCAGTCATTATGACCCTCCCTCTTTCCCCCTCCTGTGGTTTCTAGTGGATCTCACCATCCGGTTCTCTTAGGTTATTTGACCAGAGGTAGCCTCTACCTTCTTTGACTTGCAAACTCCATCTGAGCTAACAGGGAGAGGGGGATTGTGGGTGAGAGTTTAGCTCGAGAGTTTGAAGCTGACGCGAGCTTGGAAAATGACCGGCTCAGTTCCGAGGTCAGAACTGATACCCATGCGTAATGACTGAACGAGGATCAACAATACAGGTGGAACATTATGGTAAGACATAACTTCTTTTTTCTTGGCATTGAGCTTGAGCCCATGGCTCTGGCACCAAGCATCTGTTTCTGTAAGGCCCTTTTGTAGAATATCCACATAATTTGGGGATTTAATAATGGCTCCCAGTTTGCAGTAATCTTGCAAACTTTGTTAGCCAGAGTCCCTTAGTGCTGGCCTGTACTTCAGAGAAGTAGATGCCAAACAAGAGCAGTCCCCATGACTGAAACCTCTGGTACTCCACTTGTCTGGAGCTGGATTTTGAGTCGGCTACTCTTACAGTGTGGGTTCTGTCAGTAAGCCAGTTGGCAACCCATCGAGTAACGTAGGGATTAATGCCCACCTTAGCAAGTTTATCTATGATTCCAGAGTGGGGGATGCTGTCGAAGGCCTTGGTAAGGTTCTGATAGGCTGTGTGGACTGCCTTGCTATCGTCAATGGCTCTGAAGACTGATTCGAAGAAGTCAATCAGGTTGCGGAGTCAAGATCGGCCCTTTATGAAACCAAACCGGGTGTGGTCCAGTATTTGTATATTCTCATTTTGTTTTGGACAGGAATGTTCCTTCATGCATTTTTACTCTTTTCGATACCCAAGGTACTTCTGAAGATTCTGGAAGAATTTCTAAAGATCATTATGGCAATCCCTTTTTTGGCCAGGAAGAGTTGGTTCTCCCTTTTAATTGATTTGGCCAAGGGTAATTGCCTCAAGCTTCCTCAGATTCTGGATCTTCTCTGTCACTGTCCGGGGCAACTGATGTACTCTAAGTGCGATTGTTACTGACAATTGAATGATTCTATCTTGATACCTTTTAGGCACTTGTTCTGTGAAAATGTGCAACAGGTATTGAAGGAGGTAAGAAAACCTGCAATTAGAAACTCTCATGTTTACAAGCAAGTTATTCTAGGTGGTGCCTAACTGATATCAGAGGGTCTAGTATGGTGTCTACCACTCTGATTTTGAAATATTTGTGAACTTCTCAGCAATGGTTTATTCTGTGCATCTTGCAGCCATCTCAGCTTGTCTGCCCATGGCTCTTCTTTTTTCATCTCTTTTTGTGGTTAAACAGGTTATGAAAGGAGTGCTGTACTTGAGACCCCCTAGAAAGCAGATTCCTCCTTCTCCATGGAATCTCTACTGTGCTCTTGAAAAATTGACCACATCTCCTGTTGAGCTTGCCTTTTAGGCTGATTGAGGTTCATCACTTGGAAGACTATTTACCTATTCCTCTGACATCTGCCACTCAAGTCTCTGAGTTGCAGTCTGTCATGGTGGGCCAACCATATCTGATTTTCCACAAGGACAAGGTTGTTCCACACTTCAATCCATCTTTCATGTCAAAAGTTGTTTCTGAATTTCCCCTGAATCAAGCCATCGATCTTCCATTTTTCCCCACAACCTAAAAATGTGGGAGAGAAGATTTTGCATACCTTGGATGTGCACAGGCAAATCAGGTACTACCTTGACAGAACTAAGCCCTTCAGGAAAGCTGAGTATTTCCTATTCTGGGGCTAAGAGCATCCAACCATCTCTAAGTAAATGATTGCTCATTGGTTGTCCTCTACTATTGTTTCCTGCTACTTCTACCGTTGGTATATCTATTCCAGGCAGGGTTAAGGCACATTCCACCACAGCGTTATCCTCTTTGGTGACGTATTGGACTACAGAAGTATTCTAGAGGCAGCAACCTGATCCTCTCTTTATACCTTTTTCAAATCACCGCAGCTGGATCCTTATCCTTCATCCTCCCAGGTGCAGTAAGCTTTGGAAATCTGCCCATATTTCACTGTTGCATTGTGAATGATGAATGGAATACAGTTGCATAAACCTTGCTTACTTACCTGTAGCAGTAGATGTTCATATTTTACACTGTCTCAGTTTTGTGTATAGTTTAGTGGTATTCAGCCTTGTGTTGTTGGTTGGTTTTGGTTCTTTGTTTTGGTGTTTTTTGATTGCATATTAGTTAGTTTCAGACAGTTCTTGCCTTCTAGTCTTTCTTGGTTCTTCCTACTTAACGCTAAAAGCTGGAATAACTGACTTTCTGCGACAGGGAGTTAGGCTTCCCCTTATGGGAAGGTCTTGGCTGATCCCCTCTCACTGAGTCAGAGGAGCTCTGAAAAGCTGCCAGTGTGAGTCTGTGCGAGGAGAGAACCCATATGCCACTGAAGCAGTGTGAAATTTGAATACCTGCTGTTACAGGTAAGTAGGACTTCAGCAACTCTACGTTTTCGACAAATACTCTGGTGTCTCCTATATTAATAATTTTCCCATATGTTGTAGTTTTGTTAGTGCAGCTTTTTCTGCTGGTTGTTGCTTGTCTTTCTTTCGGCTTTTTTCTGGTAAGGGGTCGCCACAGCGGAACTCTGGTCTAATGATTGTCAGTAGATTTTTACGAAACACTGAGGTGCCAATTCGATGCCCAACCTTCAACGAAGGCACGCCCATTTACGCACGCATGTCTTTCTAACGCTACCCAACCGCGGGGAGGATATGCAGACTCCACACAGAAGGCACTCCCAAGCCACGCCGAGAATCGAACGGGAGAACCTCTTGCTGTGAGGTAACAATGCTACCACCTTACCACTGCGGCATATGATTGCATATTTGCTAATGTAAACCTTGGCTTCTTTCTTATGGCCAGATTTGAAGCATACACAGTGTACCTTCCCACGTAACAAATTTTGCTGCAGCAGCGCAGTGTACTACATCCCAGTATCAGAACACCGATAGTAGGAATTCCACTTCCTCTTCATCATGCTAAGGGAAGCTGGAGACCTAACACCAGGAAATATTACTTTCAGGAGTGAAAGAAATTTGGCTGTGGGACAGGTGCAAAGGATCTTTGGATTACTGTAACCATCCTTTTGAATCAAACTTGGCAAATTCATCCATCATAGTCTGTTTCTGTAATTTCTTCTTACATACTGGTTTTCCACAGATGACAGCAGAACTGTTTTTAAGGTGTTTCTGAAGGCTGTCCTGCGTTAAATCCTCCTTGAAGGCAAGGTGGGAACCTCCATTTAATTTAACTGATAATGGACATCACCTTACCTGGGAAATAACGCTAGTTGGTAGTTTCTAGTTGTACATTCAGGAAGAAGATTCTAAGGTACAAATCCCTCTTGTGCAAGCTACTGTATATAGTCTTTCATAAAGGAAGGGTGTTGCTAAATGCAGTGATGTCTCATCCATGCCCACACATGTTCCAGCAGTCTCTCACTTCCTTCAACTCTCAGTCCTGTCTGCAAACTGCTAGAATAAAGAGGAGCATCTTTCATATATGCTGGATGTTCAAGAGACATCTAAGGTGTTGCACCATGAAAACGTGTAGTTTGAAGGACAACAGATAAAGATTTTGTTTCCCTTGACAGAGAAAAAGCCATGCTTGTAGCTAGGCAAACCTTGCAAAATTAGTTGGCCTGGAACCAAAGTGACGAAACAGAGCAACACAGAGCAACGATAAACAAGAGGGTAGGAATCACCAAGGCATACGAGGTGGCAAGCTTTAGAATAAAGCCAGCAATATCCAGAAAAATATGTTGTTAAAACCATACACGCATGTAGTAATCCACGTTAAAATTCAGCAGTTTATTTTAGGCAAGGTACAAAGAAACAAATCACGTCAAATTCACAAAGTTGTTCAAACGTGTGTAATAGGATGTTTTGGGGTGGATTAAAACTACTAGTAACTCGCAATGGGTCAACATGGGAGTTAGAGTTACCAAACATAATGTTAAGGTTCAACTTTCGGGTAAACATTTTAAGATCAATTAAAAGTTCAACAATATTACAAGCCTGTGAAGGCACAAAGGTGAGACCTTTGGCAAAAAGTTCCACCAGTCCTCTATCAATGTGGCACTCAGTATAGTTATAGATCTTAAAGTCTCCATCCTTATTGGTCACAGTCTCGAATAATGTTAGTCCCACTGTTTGCTGGTACTCCGCGTATTGTACTGTCTCTTCGGGGCAATCGGTTGTTTCGGTTTCCAGTTCCCCCCCTCCCCCCTCTGTAGTTTTTTTGAGGGCCTTGAGTTGACCAATCGTCACCTTCCAAAGGGTCAAGAATGGGGTCAGGGTCACACATTTCATCCACAACAACATCATGCTCCTCGGTCTCAAAGTTTGAATCCACATTTTGGCCAGTTCTTGGGTTACCCTGTCTAGTATGGTAACCTCAAGGTTGATTTCTTGGTTTAGTAAAGAAAAGCGGGGTCGATTGCCTTGACCGGGTTTGAGAACCAGGGGGTTTAGGGAAGGCCACACCTTCCCTGTAGGCTTTCAAGTCCCTATCAAGTTTTTTAATTTTAGTCGCTTTCAGTTTGACCATTTGTTGGGCTATACTAGATAGGGTTCTACTAAATTCGAACTCATATCTATGAAAATCTAGATCATCTTTAATTTCCGAGACTGTGACCAATAAGGATGGAGACTTTAAGATCTATAACTATACTGAGTGCCACATTGATAGAGGACTGGTGGAACTTTTTGCCAAAGGTCTCACCTTTGTGCCTTCACAGGCTTGTAATATTGTTGAACTTTTAATTGATCTTAAAATGTTTACCCGAAAGTTGAACCTTAACATTATGTTTGGTAACTCTAACTCCCATGTTGACCCATTGCGAGTTACTAGTAGTTTTAATCCACCCCAAAACATCCTATTACACACGTTTGAACAACTATGTGAATTTGACGTGATTTGTTTCTTTGTACCTTGCCTAAAATAAACTGCTGAATTTTAACGTGGATTACTACATGCGTGTATGGTTTTAACAACATATTTTTCTGGATATTGCTGGCTTTATTCTAAAGCTTGCCACCTCGTATGCCTTGGTGATTCCTACCCTCTTGTTTATCGTTGCAAAATTAGTTGGCCTACCGTATTGCCTTTTATCCCTGTAAGCAAAATAATTCCTTGCAAGGCAAAGTCAGAACATGTTCCATTAGAGCAGCAATAATTTCAGCAGCTTATTTTTGGTGGTTCATACACAACATCTGGCAGTTTGGAGGATTAAGGTACCAAGTTGCTTCTTGTAACCATAGGTAATAGGTCCAATTCTTTCCACCTCCATTTGCCTGTATGACTGTCTGAAAAAGGTCCACGGAGTCTGAAAAAGGTCCATGGAGATCAGTGCTGTAATCTGATTAACAAATATATCAATTAACAAGTGTAACATACTTTAGAAGTTGCCACACATTCAGCAAATATCATAGTACAGAAGCATAGTCTTCAGTTAGGATAGGTTGGGACACTGTTGTGCTGTAGGGAATCTTGCCACAGTCTGCTTCATAGGGCAGTTGAGTACTGCTTGGGATTTCATCTACCTTAGGTAAAGGAGACAACATAGTTGTATTACATAACAAACTTCGTAGGGCAGTTGAGTACTGCTTGGGATTTCATCTACCTTAGGTAAAGGAGACAACATAGTTGTATTACATAACAAACTTCGTAGGGCAGTTGAGTACTGCTTGGGATTTCATCTACCTTAGGTAAAGGAGACAACGTAGTTGTATTACATAACAAATCTTTGAGGAGTGGTCAGTCGGTGTTGCAGTAAAGCTTCCAGTCTCCATTCCTGTGGAGATGCTTTTATATAGTTCTGTAGTTTTGCTGTTATGAGTATTACATTTAGAAAAAGTGTCAGTGTTTTAATTGTTGTTTGTCTTTAGCTTTTGGCTCATTATTTGGTATCTGTCTACCACAAACTCACTTCTTCACCACTATCTTATCAAGTATGATACTAGGGTTGTTCCTTGCAGGGAACACGTGATTTGAATACAGAAAAACTGAAGGTAGATATGTCCAAATGTCGTGATTTTAGTGTTAAAATGATCTCTCCTCAGAGGCCTTCTGTTATGGTAGCTTCAGTTCAGTATTTTTCTCAGCTTTACTTGTAGTTTATTTTGCTTGAAGTACTTGCTTTTTTAATGTAGTTTTAGGGGCCTTGCGTTGTTATTTAACATTTGCAAAGTTAATTCAATAGTAAATGTGTCTGTTTTGTCCAAGAATGTTTCACATGTGGTGTGCCTATATTTATAGGTATCTTATCCCCTGTAATCATGTGATGCTGAGTCAGAGGCGTGCTGTCAGAGACCTAGATATCTATGGAAAAACAGCAGACAGATTCCTGTCTCTGATCCCAAAGTGCTGCCAGGTGGATAATCTTGTTCCAGTAGAGAGAGAAGAAGAACATGCCATGTGGTCTAAATGTAAGTGTCGCAGATAACAGAAACATTCCATTTTCTGTATTTTGAGAGTTTTTTTCTGTCTCCACCTTCAGCTTAACCATAGTCCCATTGACATGTTTATTTCTTGTGCCACCCACTGTAGACTCCTGTGATCTCATGGATGCATCACCTTTAGGGCTTTAGGGGATGAGGTTTTTTCACCTGTACTTACTAAAGAGTAGATGTGTCATTCTGACCTGCCAATATTTTTTCTTTATGCTTTTTCTCATACCGTTTGCATATTGAAACTGCATTGCATGCAACTGCTGTCCCCTTCTCCTTTTCTGCTACCGTCTCATTGATAGCTAATTACTTCCTCATTCAGTTTTATTTAACCTATTTTTTGTACATCTTTGGCTGCCACCTTATCTCTTTCAGGGAATGTTTCTTCAGCAAAACACCATGCCTCCCAAGACCGAAATACTGATCTGCCCATGCCCACCCCTCCCTGTTAGCTGCACCAGAGCAGGGCTACTGCTCAGAAGCTGGTTGTTTATGCTGTTTGTGTTAGGCCCATAATCCTGCCATGGGAGTCAGAACTGAAGTGTGAAGCACTTTGGTCACATTTCATTGACTGCAATTTCACACATTGATGGCAAAATGGAATTTAGATCTGCAAAATTGTCACAGTAATGTTCAAATAGGCTATTTCTTTAATAAAACACAAAAAATGCACTTCAAAGCAAAATTAACTTAAAAAAATGAAAAACTAAAAATGTGCAAGTTAATCGCTATTATCTGCACCGATAGCTTGAGACTGCTTCTGAAGATATTCACCTGCATAGAACTGAAATAATTAAAACAATATATGACTAACCAGCAGTTAACCAGTCAAGGTCAAGTTTAGCTAAAGGAAACATTACCAACTGAAAATAAACACATCAAAAGTGTCTATGATTTTTATCATAAAAACATAAACTGAAAATTTAATATACTTAATTGAGCAAATGCATATTTGTAATGCATTCTATAAAGGATGAAAAACAATTTTTAGTACCTTTATTATTTAATATCTTAAATATGTGTATAAAAGAACATACAATAACAAAATAAATGACTGTATAGGGAAACAAAGAACATTTTAAAAGTAAAATATTGATCTGGGGATTAATGACTATATTTAGAACTATTTACTATTAGGACACTTTTTATCATTGCTTTTTCATGTAATTGGGTTGGGGGTGTGGTGACTCGCATCTAATCTTTGCCATTCTGAGTCTTCCTTTAGTAAGATGCTGAAAAAGTCATCTTCTTGGTATCTGGGATCCATCCTCAAAACATCCGTGACACTAACCACAAATTTATAGTATAAACAGTTCACTGTATCTTTATTGAGAGCATTATTTTTGCCTTTATTTCATATGAAATATAGGTGCCCATATACCCTTAGTGATAACTTCCGCGTGGTTTTCCCCACGTCAATGCTATTACATCTTACACACTTTGCCACATAAATTTTTCCACGCGAATTGCAAATAAAATTATTTCTCACTCAAAATGTTTTCCTCATAGGTAGAATATTGATGTATGGATCCAAGTGACTAAATTTGTAGCAGGAGCAAAAATCCACAAAGCTATGTATCAGCATTTTTTTTTTTTTTTGCAATCTAGACAGTTTTGTAGGAACATTTTTGCAAAAGCATCCTGAAATTAGGTCATTATTAACAAGCAGTGTTTTTTTCATCAAAATCCCTTATCAGGTTACTGTTTCTCTCAAAATAATGTCTTCACTGATAGTGTAAAGGGATAAAGCCCTGAGTGAGTCGTGGACAGCTGGAGCTTCTGAGCCCACACTGATATGGGCAAGGGCTGGTACAGGGGCAACTGTACTGCCACATGCGTAGGAATAGAATGTGAGCTCCAGGAGGAGTGTAGGTAGTCCCTACAGTGATGTTGACACCCGTATCATCACTGGGCAGTCCCTACAGTGATGTTGATGCCCACATCACCACTGGACAACCCCTACAGTGATGTTGACGCCCACATCACCACTGGGCAATCCCTACAGTGATGTCGACGCCCACATCACCACTGGGCATTCACTACAGTGAAGTCAATGCTCACATCACCACTGGGCAATCCTTACAGTGATGTCGACGCCCGCATCACCACTGGACAACCCCTACAGTGATGTTGACACCCACATCACCACTGGGCAATCCCTACAGTGATGTCGACGCCCACATCACCACTGGGCATTCACTACAGTGAAGTCAATGCTCACATCACCACTGGGCAATCCTTACAGTGATGTCGACGCCCGCATCACCACTGGGCATTCCCTACAGTGATGTCGACACCCACATCACCACTGGGCATTCCCTACAGTGATGTCGACGCCCACATCACCACTGGGCATTCCCTACAGTGATGTTGATGCCCACATCATCACTGGGCAATTCTTACAGTGATGTCAACGCCCACATCACCACTGGGCAATCTTTACAGTGATGATGCCCACATCTCCAATGGGCAAGCCCTACAGTGATGTCAATGCCCACATCCGCACTGGGCAAGCCCTACAGTGATGTCGATGTCCACAACATCACCACCACTACCACCAAAGGGGGAGATTAGGCTCATTCATACCCAGGTGGAGGCGAGAGCACCAGATGGCCCCTGAAGCTTGCCTGGATGACTGCCCCACAGGGCCGCTCTCATGCTAGGGAATCTGCAGAAGGGAATTCCCTGCCTTCCCTAGGGAATGAATGTACTCATGTCCAGCTGAGGGAGTTTGAATAGTCAACAGGCAGAGAGGAAAAAAGCACATAGAAACAAAATATTCACTGTCAAATACTTGAGCTTTCAAATGTAATCAATGTAATCTTTAGTGTCAATTGTATCTGTTTTGAATATAATACCAAAAACTTTGTTAACGCTGTTAAAGAACTGACTTTGTTTACTAATTCCATTATTATCTTGGGATAAATGAGAGGATGTAAAGTACGTCTTTCATAATCTCTTGTGTTATTTGCCAAATAGTAAATCTTGCCTGTAGCTTAGTAATGGGAACATCATGTAGTCAACTGGTTATTTTATTTTTAAACATATTAAAACTACTTATTTCAAAGTAAAAGAAAAACAAATAAGCACAGTTTGCTTGAGGGTAAAAAAAACGCTTTATTATATAAATGGAGAAGTAGAAGATCAGCCATTTTGTCATGAGGTACCACTTCACATGTACTTAAATGAATATAGTTCAGTATTTTATATTCACACATGGTGGCGGTAAGATCTGAGGAAGCTCCTTGGGGTGAAAATGAAATTATTTTCTTTTTCATCTGTGATAACTGTAGGAATATGCTTTAGCTTTATATCTGTCCTTCACTGACTCTCAGTATTATGCAGGTGAATTTGGGGAACAGATGACAGACTAAAGTAGTAGTATTCTTGGTTTTCACCTCCAGTCACTAACCTTCGCTAAATTATATGCAGATTGGAACTTGTGTGTCCAGTTCTGTATTCTGGATCCAGTCAGGATCATGAGTACTGCACGCAGGAAGCGGTATCAGCCAGTAGACACCTGTCAGAGTCTGTTCACAAGGGCTGTTGGCTTGTGTATTCAGGAACCTTTCATTACCAAGCCTGCTTTGTGGAAACAACAGTATCAGCCCATTTCAGCTTGTATATTCTGAAACCTTTCAGTATCAAGCCTACTCCAACTGGGAAGTTGCATCACCCAGGAAGCATCAGGACCAATCAGAGTTTTAGGTACATGATCCATACAGCAGATTGAGCAAATAGTCTGTCCAATCCCTAGGAGCAGTTCAGCATCATACAACATGCCAGAAAGATTCAGAACTTTAATTTTAAATTTTAGTATTTCACAAATGTGGTTTCAGTTCAAAAAGCATCAAGTAAATTATATGATGTAATTTCCTTTCCACATCACCATTTTTAAATACATCCAATCAAATTGAATAGCTTACTTGCGATTAGAGACTCCATCAGCAGCTGTACTCTTGGTAAAGCAGTTTTAAAAGGATTTTACTTTTGAGACAGCTGAGAAATTATGCCTTTTGTTGCCTCCTGCTCCCCTCATATTCCTGTAACTTATACATACTATTTCAGACTACAGTGTCATAGTAGTGGGAATAATGTGAGCTGATATGGAAATGTGGATGCTTCCTTAAATAAATGTAGCACCTACATACATACATACAAATGTTTCAAGCACGGGCATTAAAACCCTTCTAGCTTGCCAATACACCAAAACACTTGTTCCCATAATAAATGTCCAGGATGTTCTTAAAAATATCTAAACTAGTACTTTAATGTAATTTGGTAGTCTGTTCCAAGCATCAGTTACTCTGTCAGAGAACCAATTAGTAAACTTCTCATTCCTATAGAATCTTCTACATAGGTTATCTGACGTTTCTCTAGTACTTTTTGATAACCCCAAACATTCCCAGAGTAGTTGTCCCTAAATGCCCTGTATACCTGAATAAGATCTCCTCTTAAATATCTGTAAGAGACACTGTACAAGTTCAGATATTTTAGTCTTTCATAATAACTTGGATTTTCACTTCCATGGATGCCTTTAGTATATTTCTGTTGTATTCTTTCCAGTTTATTCATGCTTGTTTTACTATAGGGTTTCCATATTGTTATTCCATAGTCAAGTTTGGGTCTAATGTAACTAACAAACAGTGACTTCATTATGTTTGATTTCCTAGACTATATAAATCTTTTTTATACAACCTATAGTTCTATAACTATCATTAGGCAATTGGTTGATATGATTAGAAAAACTCCTAGCTGAATCTACCCATAGTCCAGGTCCTTAAATGAGTCTACAGTTTCAATCACTGTGTGCTGTATTAAATGTTCACCTTTCAGTTTGTCTCCCAAATCTCATATGCTTAGTTTTTTATGTATTTATCAGCATATTATTCTCCTGTGCCTAATTGGTCAATTTAGTAAAATTATTTTGCAGACATGCCTGATCTGTAACATTTGTAATCAGTTTACCCAATTTCAGGTCGTCAGCATATAGACTGTAGAACACCTCAGATGAAAAAGTAAGGTCTGAAAGATGCAATCTAAACAAGTAAGGGCCTAGTACAGAGCCCTGTGGGACACCTTGACTGTAACCAAGGATTTCACCTGTCCAGTTGGTGTGTGATACTTGCCATGTCCTATTTGTAAGCCATGCAGCTATCCATCTTATCAACAATACATCAATACCTAGTTGTACTAATTTATTGATCAGTGTTTTGTGCATGACCCTGTCAAATGCTGAAGTTTAATCTATATAAATCCTATCACAGCACAATTTTTCATTCGTAGCTGCTGTTATATTGTTATAGAACATCATGTTACAGGTGGTAATAGATCTATTTTCAACATATGCATGCTGATATATGGTTTCAAGTCCCAACCTATCCAGTTCTGACAATAACTTATCCAGTATTACCTTCTCCATTATTTTTCCACAACATGAAAGTAGACTTAAGGGTCTATATGATTCTGGGTTTGTCCTACTCCTCTTTCCCTTTGACAGGTTTAATAAATGCATGTCTCCAATCTTGAGGAAGCTACCCATATTTATATGACCTAGTGAATAATAGATGTAATGGCAGTGTAAGTTCTTGCTTAACAGGTCATTGTTACTTATTCCATCTCGTCCCTGCACTTTGTTTGGATCCAGTTTGCACAGTTCTTTTTCAATATAATCTAATTTGATTCCAGTATCTGGACTTACCTGGATGTCACTAGGACAACTTATCACCCTTTTTGTGGAGCCAAACTGTTTTGCATAAGATTTTGTAAATATATCTGTAATCTGTTGTGTCTGAGAATAAATTTTAGAATCTGCACACAGTTTATCAATTTATGTATCTTTACTCCTTCCACATCTTATATATCTATAAAAAGGTTTCCTATTATGCTCAATATCTTTATATAAATTTTCTTCCAATTTTTCTTGATCTCGTCTAACACTATGCTTAATCTGTTTGTCCAGCTCGTTTATTTCAGTTTTCCGAGTTATAATTCGACCTCTCTTCCGTTTCTTATATGTTTTGTTTCTCACCTTAATCAGGGATCTTGTTCTTAGGAAACATACCCCCTTGATGTTACGTGCCTAGATCCTGATGTTAAACATTTTTTTTTACTTTTTGCACTCAAACAATTTCTCTTTCAAAACTTTCCACATTCCATCTGCTCTTTTTCCACTGAACACCTCACTCCATTTAGTTTTATATAGTAACTGTTTTGCTTCCCTATAATCTGTAATTAACCTTATGTGCATTGGCTTAGATTTCAGTTTGGCAGAATTATCTAGGAACAAATTAACCTTTATGACCCCATGATCACTACACATCAATGGTGGTAAAACTTGACTTGAAGTTACAGTAATTTCTTTGGGAACACAAACAATATCTGGTATATTCTGTCCCCTGGTGGTTTTTTTTTTTACAATCTGAAGTATTTGTTGTTCCTGAATATACTCTGTGAATAATTTCTTTACTAACGTTGTTGAATCAGTATTATTCCAGTCTGTTTCCTGTAAATTTAAGACCCCAGCTAATATTATTCTTCCCTCCTGTGTTTCATGTAAGAAATGTATGAATTCCTCTAGGTCATCTGCACTTGACTTTGATGGTCTGTACACTCCAACAATTGTTATATGTTCCAGGGTTGTCTTTATTGTCACAGTTACACACAGTGTATAGTATTGGTGTTATCACTGAACATGTAATAATCACAGGTCTCATAGCCATCTTTAATCCCTATCATAACACCTCCACCTGATTTTTTGTTAGAATGTCTGTTACAGTAAAAACATTTATACCCCAACAGAACTGGTTTCCAGTCATTGTTCTTTAACCATGTTTCACAAACTATAACAACATCAATCTTGTGGGAACGTAGCAAATTTTCTAATAAAAAAAAACTTTATTATTAATGCTCCTAGCATTAACAACCATCAGAGATGCATCAAATGTTGCTATCTGTGAACTGTTACATTTTTGACCTGGCAAAAATCCTGGCTAGTGTTAGTCAAATATTGCAAAATATCTGCTGCAAAAATTCTCTTCCCTGATCTAGTCAAATGCACACTATCCTGTCTGAACACGTTTGCCCAAAAGAAGGCTTGGATGCTTTACACATTTCCATTTCTTAAAACAGGACAGTTTATTTTCATGTAGGTGTTTATCCAAAAAATCTTTTCATTCACAGTGACCTGACTACCCTTTCTGTAGGTGATTTGTGAAAAATATGTCCTGACACCAGTACAAGCTATAGTATCTAAGATGGCTGTCAGTTCCCTACTAACAGTCAGATAATCTTTATTGGTGACATCATTTGTACCAACATGAATAAAAACAGATCCATAATTCCTTACATTAAGGCATTCCAAGGCTTGTTTCACATCTTCAATTTTTGCTCCTGGCAAGCATAACACTACTCGATGTTCATTATCGTCTCTGCAAATATAAGTATCAGTTCTTCTAATAACTAAATCTCCAATTACAAGAATTCTCTAGAAAACTTCCTTAGTCATTTATCTACCCATCTACCCCAGGAGACCATTGTCCTTGGTACGCAAATATAAACTGGTCTTCTGTAGTTCTCTCAACCCCCCCAACCCCATATATAAACCCTCTTTGGACAAACCAATACAACTCCTAAGAATCCATATAAACCCAAACAAGGAAAGTACTGGATTGGATTATTATTATCCTTATATTAACAGCTTATTATACAACAGGAACCTCCCCCCCCTCCCAGATGATATCAGTGACCACACATTTTACAAAAATTAAAAAAAAATCCACATTCCTCTCTCCACATCAAACCTCCAAAAAGTCAAAAAGTTTAGGCAGCTAGGCAGCTGCTTGTGACTGGGTGACTGGTCACCACTAACCCACTAACCTATAGAACTAGACACACCATTTACTTCAACACTAAATTTCTTACTATCCCCTTCCCCATGCCCCCGCAAACTAAAAATAAAACTAAACTGCCCCTAAACAAACAAAACAACCAGGAAAAAAATAAAATTCAGAAAATAATAAATATGGGCTAATTGGAGATCTACCAAATGTCCAACAACCCACCTCCAATTTAAACAACTAAGAAATTCACCAAAAAGAGATATTCTTAGAGACAAAAGATTACTACCTCGGCCTCAACAGACCAAAAAAAACAACCCCCAAAAAAATTCTGGAGGGATAAACAAACTTCTTCAACCAGGCCACACCACCACTCCCAAAACAGCACCAGTTTATAGTAACAACTCCAACCTGATCCCTGATGCCTTCAATAAAACAACTACAGAAGCAATTCCTGGCCTGGCCAATTCCTCCTCTCCACTCTCACTGCTTCAACAAACATCTGCAATACTTCTTCACCTACCTTTCAAATACAACCTGTATCTACATCTTTCATCTGTGTTACTTCAAAAAAAAAAGCCTTGCCCCCCTTCTGCTGACCAACCATCCATCTTAATAATAAATAACCAAAACTAAAGCCATAGTCTATCCCATCTCTATCCTTATTAACAGATCTATCTCTGAGGGCAAAATCCCTGCTCTATGGAAGATATCCCATATCACCCTCTACAATAAAGGAGGACAATCTACTGAGCTTTCTAACTATATCCTCTATTGCCCTACTGTCCCCATTAGCTAAGATAATGGAAAAATGTATTCACAAACAGCTACTCAACCACTTATTACAAAATAACCTACTAGCAAACTGCCAACATGGTTTTTGGCCATTCCACAGTACATCAACTGCCCTACTATCCTTTACTGACATCGTAACAATAACTTATATTCCTCTGCATTATTTATTGACCTGTCAAAAGCCTTTGACATGGTTAACCACAACCTACTGCTAGACAAACTAAAGGCTCACTCTCTAGATCCTCAAGCCATACAATGGTTTAGATCTTATCTGGAAAATAGACAGCAGGCAGTACTTTGGAATAACATCCTGTCTTCACTACTACCAGTAAAAATAGGAGTACCCCAGGGCTCTATCTTAGGTCCCCTACTCTTCTCCTTATTTATTAACAACTTACATAACATAACATACCAAGCCACCTGCATTCAGTATGCAGATGACTCCACCTTAATCTGTACAGCCAAGAGTATAACCTGTCTCCACTCTCTCACCCAAACTGTTTTTAAGAAGGTTGAAGACTGATTTGCAAAACTGCCTCTCCTCCTAAATCCCAAAACAAAACTACTACTCTTTACTCCTACTCATAAATCACCTGTTCCTTCCTTCTCCATAACTCTAACAATGGTACTTCCTTCTCCACGCCCTACCTTCTATTAACATTAACCCAGAGACTACAACCCGCCTACTAGGGTGTAACTATTGATAATCAACTCAACTATGACGTATACATTAACTCAAACTATTAGTGTCTCAAAAAAAACTTGGCACCCTCTATAGAGAAAACCCTTTCTCTTACCCCCTCCAAAAAAAAACCCAGACTCACCTCATTTCACCTCATTTTTATGCCTCTTCTATGCCTCTGTTATATACAAACACCTCTAAAAAACAACCTCTCTACTCTCTACCTGTTATAATAGCATAACTAGATTCATCACAAGCTCACCCTTTAAAACTCACCATTGCCTTAACCTCAAACAGCTTGGCTGGCTAGAACTTCATAGCCACATACTCTATCAACAACTACTTATTACTCAAAGGATCCTATACCACCCTAATAATACCCCTATCCTCACTAATCTTATTACACCTTATAATGACTCTACCTACACTACCTCTGCTAACAAAACATTGTCCTCTCCTCTAATAAACAAAAAAAAGCTGGGATTCACTCTCTCAAAACACTGCAGGAAAAATTGGAATCAGCTTCCTGCTGACTTAACTTCCCTTGCTTCTACTCTCTGTTTAAAAAACATCTCAAAGAACATCTCAAAGCTCATTGGCTCTGTCCATGCACTAACCCAGACTGACATCTTTTCTCACTTCTATCCATAACCCTATACACGACTACTATAACCTCTACCTCCAAATTGACTTACTACTACTGACTCTTACTCAGGAATTTTAGATTAATATATATATTCTTTTCCCTTTCAGCTTATACCTTCTACTGTGAGTTGTAGAATTGTTTAGTTTAATTTCCACTAAAAGTGTTTAGTTTTACAAATTTATTTTATAACTTTTCTCTATCAGAGTGCTAACTCTGTATTGTACTTCTCATAGTTATATTCATTGTTAAATTTCCCATTTTTTTTTTGCTTGCTTTTTTCCCCGGCCTCTACTGAAAATGGACATATATCCAGCTAGACTAGCCCAGTCAACAAATGTAAAATAAAAATAATAATAAATAATATCTTTGCTGACCAGCTCTGAATAATCTTCAGCTTCAAATACAGTCATTTCAGCTCTGTCAGTTGTTACGAAGGATAGATCTTCATCACTATTAGTCTTATTAATCCCACTGTTTTCATTTTGTATTAAATTCTCATCCGCATGGCATTGTAAATCCACAGCTTGAGCCATGTAGTCAACATCTGTCTTTTTCTTCTTTTTTCTTACAGTAATGTTCTTCAATCCTTCCACGTTCAGTTTTGATTTCTTCCCTTTCCACCTGCCCCTTGCCTCTTTCTCATTGAAAAGGTGATGCCTTTTTCTGCAGACTGAGGGTTTTCTGATAGACAGATATAGTCATTCCCTGTCACCAGTGTGTTACATAACAAAGCAGTGTCCTTTTTACTATGTATTCTCTTTCCTTTACAGTCATTGGTCAGTTACTTTTTCTTCCTTGTTATTTGTTGTGAACTTCTTGCTTTCTTTTTTTGTTTCCTTCTAAACAAACCGGATCCTCAGATTGCTGAGTACTTCTAACAATGGTAAGCAAATCATCCAACTTTTGACACGAGGAACAAAGATCACCAGTGTTATCAGCTGTTACCTTTAAATATGCATAGCATTTATTACACTGTACAAGATACTTTTGCATTAGCAAATCATTAATTGCATACTCATTTAAGGAATCTATATTCAGCTTTAATTGAATAAAATATCGCAAAGGAAAAAATTACACAAAGTCAGTAGCAAAGAATTCAAAGGAACTTAAATCAACTTCTATGACAAAAATTATACCAGCAATATCCAACTAAATAATAAAATACAATAAAGTTGTTCTGACCATACAAGTTCTACCAGCCAGACAAAAGTTGTAATTTCTTCACGGCGTGTGCAGTAGCTTCTGCTCACTATAGCTCACGCACCTCCTTTTAACAGTAAAAATAAATAAAACTTCTCTTACCAGTCAACTCCACAACAAATCACAAACCAAGACAGGATTGTTTTGATATGCTCAGAAGTTACCTCTCAGCAGTCTGTGTAAATTTATAGCTGTCTAGGCCCCATGTGGTGGCTAGAGCTTTCCTGTCCAAAACCTATCCTTTTCTCACAACCAAAAGTGAAACTAAAGGTAAAACAACAAAATATGAATCAAAGTTGTTGCGTCTTTCGGCTTTTCCTGGTTAGGGGTCACCACAGTGGAACTCCGGTCCGCTAATGATTGGCAGTTGATTTTCACGTGCCAAGTTGCCAGCCCTGATGCACAACCTTCAACGAAGGTACGCCCATTCACGCATGTCTCCACGCAGAAGACGCTCTAGCTGAGAATCGAACCAGACAGTGTCTTACTGTGAGGCAACAACGCTACCGCAGCACCAAAGTAAAACTTGTTAATAAGCAGTCTCTTCCTACCTAGAAACAGTTAAAAATAGTGATAAATGCAATATAAATTCAAATAAAACTGCTCTTACCAGTCAACTCCACAACAAATCACAAACCAAGACAGGATTGTTTTGATATGCTTGTTATATCCCACCAGATAATTTGGTAGCTAGATAGGGAAATGTGGATGCTTCCTTAAATAAATGTAGCACTTGTTATATCCTGCCAGATAATTTGGTAGGTAGGTAAACATGCACCTCAGTACAGCTACCAAAACACAGGTCTGCCTTTGTAATATGCAACTAAAACTTGTCTCCTGAGTAAGTCCCCACCTTCAAATAAAAGTAAGTTAACAATTAGGTCATTCTCACAGCCCTTCCTGCACATTTAATTGCTACATTTAGCATGGTCTTCAGCTTGCCCCACTTAAGATAGCAGAAATGCATTCATACAGTATACTGCAAATAGTTCAGTTTAACACCAACCTATCGTAAAGCCATTTTAAGAGCAGAGAGACAGGAGAAGAAGACTGGAATAGGAATTTTGCAGTAGGGTTATTTCTTTTTTTTTAATAATACCTATTGTGCTAGATCTGCAAACCATTGTTGCTGGCTAATTCATTCATATGGGGGCTGTAGACTGGTTTATTCAGGAACTGCAGAATTGACTGCCAGCTGGTACTGTAGTGACCTGCACCCTCTTTTCCCCACCCCATCCCGTGAGGGGAATATGAATTGTCCACACCCTTCAGTGGTGCACTGTCATAATATCTCATATGAACTGTAATTGCTTCACATTGGCCTTTATATTTTGCATATCAGTTTTCATGTAATAGTTAATTTCCTAAGTTAACACTCTTTTTTCTCTCCCTATTGTTTTGTACCTCCTGCTTCTCCCTTAGTTTTCTTCCTCTACCACTTATGGACCTCTCCCCTATATCTTTCCTCTACTCTGACTTTATATGACTCCATATCATATATAATAAATCTTTTCTCTCCATCTGTCATTCCTCTTTGTTCCTCCTTCTTCTTTTGTCTTTTACTTTTTGTTGCTTTGTAAAGATGTAAAAGCCTTAACATGTTGCTAAATTAAATTGTCTAGGAATTTAATTTCCTTTTTTTGATAATTATTTTCATTGTCAAAGTCCTAGCTGAGTGGAATTGTTTTTTCCCGGCCTTGTGCCTATATGTTTTCTCCCGGCCTCCGCTGAAAATGGAAAATGGAAATATATCCAGTTAGACTAGCCCACATTCATGTAATGCATTTAAACTGCTTGTATCACAAATTGTTACAGATTTAATGCATGTAAACTGCTTTTGTCTGTGTTGGCTGCAGATATAAGCTGTTAAAATAGCATCTTCTGGCTAAACAGAAATTAGTCTGACAACTACATTCATGCTTATAAGGAACTGGTTGAAAGGAAGGCTTTTAGAAGCAGAGTTGAAACTTGTTAAGCTGTGAAACGGCTACATCCTGCAGTTCTAGGCTCAGGTCTCATGAGCTTGGCTTACATAATGGAGTCATTGAATACTGTACTTAATTATCTTGAAATTCCTAAATTATCCTTAAAAGCAGGCAGTTGTTTGTAAGTGGTTTTGTAGTTTTAACCAGGTTAATTACATGACATTCCTTCACTTCATAGAGGTCCGTGTATGTTTTGTGCTTTTTGATTCTATACTTCTGAGTCTGTGGAGGGAGGGAGCCATTCTGTTTTCTTAGAAATTATAAGTTCTCATATACAGTAAATAGTTTTTTTTTCTACTTGTATGTGGCTTCCATTCAGTTTTGATTACTGGTAACACTTCTGCCTTTTCTTACAGGTCATGGAAGTCCAAGTGTTGACACCTCATCCGTAACAACAATGCCAAGGCCTGCCACACCTTCCAGAATTGCACTGTTTATCAGGCAACAGAGTATTGGCTCCTCAGACACTACTACTACTCCACGGTCACCAGGAGTTCCTTCTTCAGACACCCCTGTTGGGAGCCCCATCCATACTGTGCTGAAGTGGGAGGAGGTAGCAGAACTGGAATCCAATTACCTGGAATATCTGCGGGATGCACGAATGAACATTGACCTCTGTGTTTGGGCATGCAAAGCATGGTCTGCACCCTATGATGGTGAGAAGCCTGAACCCTGCAGCCTACCTGCCATGTGTGCTGATGAGAGTGCACTTAACCTGAGTACTGATCACTATGGAGTTGACCAACAGCACGGGATCACTTCAGCACCTGGAGGTGCTTCTTCCAACTTTGGCCGTCCCATTCTCAATCTGTCCTCCCAACGTAAACTCCGATCTGGCTCTGATAATAAAGAATTAGACAGTCAAATAAACAGCATCACACCACGGAACAAAAAAAGAGGCCTGCAGCACATACACATGCCTCCAGTCGCCATAGAACTTGCAGGTACAAGCTGCAGAGAATGTAAAAACTCTGACCACATATTTGTTCAGGAACAGCAAGATGGACTGCCATTTGGTTCTGTACTGAATGGAGCTCACCCTGACGATTCATCCTGTTTTAAACAAGACAGTGGGAGACTAGATTTGGAAGAGGCAGAATGTATTGATGGAGACCTAAAGATAAAAAAGGTGAGAAGGGACACAACAGAACAAACTCCATTGTTAGTGAATGAAAGACTGGGTAGGAATAAAGAGTTAATTTCTCCGAAAGAAATTGTTACTGGTTTTATATCAGAATGGACAAATAGGAAGCTCCCTGCCCCGGTATTGAAAGACAAAAACAGTGGCCACCTGATGCATGCAGTGACACAGAATGGAACTGTGATACAGGTTGCTGAAATCCATTCATTAACCAGTCATGAGCCTTCAGTTGCATCTGATTTACAGCGAACAGAGTCCGTGGAGAGTTTGATTGACCAGTTACTTGACAAAGCACCTGCTGAAGCAAATGGCACAAGTCTTAATGTTGAGAAATTTGGTGAAGAACTGCAGGAGTTAGAGGAAAATATGAAAAATGGTGAAGATGTAAGAGAAGAAGAGAGGGAACCAGATAGTCCTCTATCCAGAGAGGAAGAGGAGGCATTTGAAAAGTTTACATTGCAGTCTGGCACAGATTCTCCAGTCTCCGATGCAAAGCGAGAAAAGGCAAAATCAGGCACACTTTCCCCTTTCTTCTTGAGCCCAAATCGAGCTGTGGGACAGTCACTAATCCAGCCTTTTACAGGTATGAAGTTTTGTGCATGTCCAGCCATTACGATATGGGGGTGAGATGAACATCAATTTCTGTTATTACTACACAGAATTTCATAAACTACATTGTTGGCTGTCTTAGTTCTAAGACACATTGGTGTGTGTCAGGGTCCATAAACATTTTAACATGGAACATAATTATGACCTTGACTGTTTCACACTACCATTCAAGAGAGCAATTAATTAGTTGTGAGTGGAGGGTTGTACAGCTGAGATGAGACCATTTGTAAAAGCCACCTTAACATCAGTTCATGGAGCTAAAGCAAATTGTTAGAACCTAAAAGCACCGGTTTTGAATGGGGAGATTGTGATCTGGTAGCCGTCACTGAGGTTCAACCAGTGAAAGAGAGATGGAGACGATTGCAGAGGGTGACCCCATGAAGAGTGGACAAAGCAAGCACTGCAATGGGTGATGCAAGGAAATAACTACCAGAAGAACAAAAACAGTTGAGGTGGAAAATGTTGTCTTAAACAGGAAACAAGTTAGGGGCAGAGTGCTTTAATAAGCTTTTCTGTATAAAATCAAGGGATAACTGGGGAATAAGCTAAGGCACTGACAGCCTGGCTCCATGGTGCAAAGAACAGATTTTTGATCATGTCCCCAGTGACCAGGGTTCATCTAATGACCCAGACAGTGGAGGAGCCAGGCAAAAAGGGGGAGGATTGAAAAGGGTGTGTCCAGTCACACCTCCCATGGGAATGGAGTGAGAGGTTGTATTTTAGGGTACACTGGGTGGTGGTAACCTCATGGTGGAGATAGAGAAGCTCACTCCTTGTGTCTGAAAGGGGGGCCAGGGATACCTGAAGAGAATGACCACTGCAGAAGTGAGGAGACATCCTCTACTTTTATCCAGATGCACATCTCTCCCCTACACCTCGCAAGGTATGTGCTGAAAGGAATGGAATCTACCTAATAAGACAAACCTGTCTGAATGTTGACATTCACCCTGGTGAGGGAAAACAAGTGGGACAATTGGCTATATCTGGGGCTGATGATTGACAGGCAGTGGGGACAGAGTGCAAAATTTATTGAAGTACTAACAGATAAGGACAGGGCAGGTGGTGTGATTGCGGGTGGAGGAATTGGAAATTCTAGATCTTGTATGGGGGGGGGTTCATCATCAGCAAGACTAATACCACTCTAGGCAGAAGGGAGATGAGCACTTTAAACACTCCCAGATTGCTCCACCCCACTCCTTTTTACCAATAATGCTGTGTAAGCAGGCATTTCTTCAAATTACATTTGCTGAGCATTGAAGGCAGCTATGAGTGTACCCCCCCCCTTTAAAAAGGAAAATTAAAAAACTGCTGTTTTGCAGTTGCAAAAAAAAAGTTCATTCAGTTCTCTCTGCCATAACCAGTTTTGCATTCTGCTGTCATCTGAATGATGTTTTAGGTCAGATAATTCCAGTTTTATCTATCTTTGGACAGTTTTTTCTTTTTTTTTCTTTTTTGTTTTGTTTTACTTCTCCTAAGGTATAAAGGTGTGTATATTCCTCATTCTCACTGCTGCAGTGGCCTTTGGCTGTTTTGGTTGTATTCTGCCAACAGCCAGCCTGTCTTCAAAAAGTTGTGACTCTCTTCCCCACCTACACTCTGACTGTGACTGGCTAGCCTGTAGGAAGGAAACCAGCAGTCAGAGTGTAGACAACTTCAGCACTTGCTGCCTGAAGTGAGAAAGCAGCTTTGAGATTTTACAGGAGTAGCAATCGGCTACAAGCTTCATTTGTGCAATGCAGTGGTACAGCGGTTAACGTTGTCACCTTACAGCAAGAGGTTCTCCGGTTCGATTCTCAGCTGGGGTACCTTCTGTGCGGAGTTTGCATGTTCTCCTTGTGTTCTCGTGGGTTTCCTCTGGGTACTCCGGTTTCCTCCTACATTTTAAAAACATGCAGCGTTTCTCCCCGGGCCTCTGCTGAAAATAGGCTCTGTCCTAGTTGGACTTTCCCGGACAACATATTTAAATAAAATAAAATAAATAAGTAAGTTTGTGGCAGATGAGTCCTCATAGGGGAACCCTTCCACACAGAAAATATTGCTTTTTTAAAATATTTTTGATCTGTATTTTATTTTCTGAAGAATACTGGAAATTTTTGTTTGTATCAGAAGTTTCTTGTCAGAAACTGCTGTTTTTTAGAAAGGGGCTATTTTTCTTTTGTAATAAAAATATATTGCTTTTGAGACATCTTAACTGAAGTGTAATGATTTAAAGATTGTGAAGTGTTTTATTTGCTTAAAACAGTGTTTGAGTGTTTTAGTGTTTATGTACACTTTCTGACAACTTACTGTCATTATTTTACTGCTTGAGGTGTTTTGCTTGAAGGTGTATCAGAATGTGCACATCAGGTCTAGAAATACATTTTATTGTTGGTGTTTTTGTACATTTTGTCATTGTTTGGTTTTCTTTCAGTGCAATTTCTGTGAAAGTGAGTTAGAGTTGTTTTTGTGTACTGCTACTTTTGAATTTTGATGGACTATGTGTGGTAGGTGTTGAGAATGTGTGCTGCCTGTGAACACTTGTCTGACAACATACCTTCTAGTTGACTTGTCCCAGCAGCACTTGCAGGCAGTAAGGCTTCTTCCATTATGTAACAGAGGATTCTTATGCTGGTGTTGGTGTTTCCTTTCCCTCTGTACCTAGAAGAGAAAATAACAGAATAGGATCCCTTGCCTACTTTGCTGGCTCAGACAGTGCATCAGCCACTGGTAGGTGACTCTGCAGTGGTCATTTGTTGTTCCTGTGACCACTCACTGTTTGATTTTTTCTGGGTTCTTGTGGTGTAGTCTGTTCCTCTATCATGGACTGGGATTAGCTGTTTCCCATTTGGCTTTTACTGTCCAATCCGAGCATGAGAGAAACATCTTCTGTGGGTGTGGGAGTTTCTCCAGGAGGTTCTTCTTGTAGGGGCCAGGGATAGGAACCTCTTACATTGGATGAAGTGCAGTCTCTGTTGGTCTTCTCCCAGAATGTTAGTAGAGAAAATGTTTAAAAGGTTAGACAGCGATCATCCAGAGACATTTTGACTATTTATAAAAATGATTTTTTTAGCTTAACCTGCAGTTTATTGCAGGCTTTCTATCCTTGAGAGCAGAATTTCATGCAAGTAGACTAACTAGTTCAATATATTCCTGAGGAAGGGTCCATATTACATAGTCAAAGTTTAATAACTTCGAACAAGGAATGTTCAGACCATCTTGTTCGAAGTTAAAAAACTTTGACTATGAATAAAAAACAAAGAAAACAAAACAAAATAAACTGTTGTTAGCGTGGGAGCAAGCCCCCTTGCACCCCACAGCCCCCCGCTACTTAAATATACAAACTCCAAGATCGCACCACATTGAACAAAACAGAAACCTCCCCTTATGGAGATTTCCATTGAAATGCTAGAACTTCTGCAAATTCAAACTTATGGTCTCAACCATATGAGGTTCCAACTTGCAGAAGTTCGATTATCTGATAGGAACCCCCAGAGGAACATATGTCAGAAGATTCTGACATTGACATAGAGACAGGGGTTTATCTTTTAATCTTCAAGCCTAAGACTCAGATTCCGAGGAAAGTTTGTCCTTTCCAACTCCTTTTGAGAAATGTTCCCTTTTGTAAGACTAGCTCTATGATCCTCTCCATTTGAGAAATGTTCCCTTTTATAAGACTTGGCTCTATGATCCTCTCCAACTCCATTTGAGAAATGTTCCCTTTTATAAGGCTAGCTCTACGATCCTCTCCAACTCCATTTGAGAAATGTTCCCTTTTATAAGGCTAGCTCTATGATCATCTCCAACTCCATTTGAGAAATGTTCCCTTTTATAAGGCTAGCTCTACGATCCTCTCCAACTCCATATGAGAAATGTTCCCTTTTATAAGGCTAGCTCTACGATCCTCTCCAACTCCATTTGAGAAATGTTCCCTTTTATAAGGCTAGCTCTACGATCCTCTCCAACTCCATATGAGAAATGTTCCCTTTTATAAGGCTAGCTCTATGATCCTGTCCAACTCCATATGAGAAATGTTCCCTTTTATAAGGCTAGCTCTACGATCCTCTCCAACTCTATTTGAGAAATGTTCCCTTTTATAAGGCTAGCTCTATGATCCTGTCCAACTCCATATGAGAAATGTTCCCTTTTATAAGGCTTGGCTCTATGATCCTCTCCAACTCCATTTGAGAAATGTTCCCTTTTATAAGGCTAGCTCTACGATCCTCTCCAACTCCATTTGAGAAATGTTCCCTTTTATAAGGCTAGCTCTACGATCCTCTCCAACTCCATTTGAGAAATGTTCCCTTTTATAAGGCTAGCTCTACGATCCTCTCCAACTCTATTTGAGAAATGTTCCCTTTTATAAGACTAGCTGTATGATCCTCTCCAACTCCATATGAGAAATGTTCCCTTTTATAAGGCTAGCTCTATGATCCTCTCCAACTCCATTTGAGAAATGTTCCCTTTTATAAGGCTAGCTCTATGATCCTCTCCGACTCCATTTGAGAAATGTTCCCTTTTATAAGGCTAGCTCTATGATCCTCTTCAACTCCATTTGAGAAATGTTCCCTTTTATAAGGCTAGCTCTACGATCCTCTCCAACTCCATATGAGAAATGTTCCCTTTTATAAGGCTAGCTCTATGATCCTGTCCAACTCCATATGAGAAATGTTCCCTTTTATAAGGCTAGCTCTACGATCCTCTCCAACTCTATTTGAGAAATGTTCCTTTTATAAGACTAGCTGTATGATCCTCTCCAACTCCATATGAGAAATGTTCGCTTTTATAAGGCTAGCTCTATGTTCCTCTCCAACTCCATTTGAGGAATGTTCCTTTATAAGGCTAGCTCTATGATCCTCTCCGACTCCATTTGAGAAATGTTCCCTTTTATAAGGCTAGCTCTATGATCCTCTTCAACTCCATTTGAGAAATGTTCCCTTTTATAAGGCTAGCTCTACGATCCTCTCCAACTCCATATGAGAAATGTTCCCTTTTATAAGGCTAGCTCTATGATCCTGTCCAACTCCATATGAGAAATGTTCCTTTATAAGGCTAGCTCTCATCCTCTCCAACTCTATTTGAGAAATGTTCCCTTTTATAAGGCTAGCTCTATGATCCTGTCCAACTCCATATGAGAAATGTTCCCTTTTATAAGGCTTGGCTCTATGATCCTCTCCAACTCCATTTGAGAAATGTTCCCTTTTATAAGGCTAGCTCTACGATCCTCTCCAACTCCATTTGAGAAATGTTCCCTTTTATAAGGCTAGCTCTACGATCCTCTCCAACTCCATTTGAGAAATGTTCCCTTTTATAAGGCTAGCTCTACGATCCTCTCCAACTCTATTTGAGAAATGTTCCCTTTTATAAGACTAGCTGTATGATCCTCTCCAACTCCATTTGAGAAATGTTCCCTTTTGTAAGACTAGCTGTATGATCCTCTCCGACTCCATTTGAGAAATGTTCCCTTTTGTAAGACTTGGCTGTATGATCCTCTCCGACTCCATTTGAGAAATGTTCCCTTTTATAAGACTTGGCTGTATGATCCTCTCCAACTCCATTTGAGAAATGTTCCCTTTTGTAAGACTAGCTGTATGATCCTCTCCGACTCCATTTGAGAAATGTTCCCTTTTGTAAGACTAGCTCTATGATAAATGATGTGTTTTTGTGGGAACAACTGAGGAGATGTTATGATATGTTGAGTTGGAGGATGTGCTAAATGCTGCCTACAATAACCTTCACCTCTTTGCCTTCTATCCCAAAAAAGGCAGAATACTTGCTCTTTCCCTGTGGACAAGAAGTTATGGTATTAGATTTCATATGAGAATTTCCTTCTTCCGGTTTATTCTTTCAGGTATTGACAGCTTGTGGGATTGCTGTGCCACTGTTCCTTGAGAAGGCAACTCCTGCCTGAAACCTACAATTTCTAACCGGTTACAGGTGTCTGTACATTCTTTGAAGAGTGTGTATAATTGTTTAGGTACTTTGTCTAGGGCCAGTTCTACTGCTGTTTTGAGAATATTTGCCTGGGTATGTATTCAAATTTTTATTGAGGTAAAATCTGAGATTTTAAACTACCTTAGTCAAGGAGGTTTT